>NC_023751.2:18312373-18612373 GCF_000499845.2 Phaseolus vulgaris
GGTGTAAACTTAACCTCATTAAACTGATTTTATGGGATTGAATTAGATTTAAAGTTGATTATATACTCAGAAACTTATATATGTTTCTTGATTTTAAGATTTTTTATTTTATTTTTCAGGTGATGGATCTGCAAGTTTTTGTTTTACCACGTATTACTTTGAAACCTTTGGTTCCAAGTTTTCCATGCTTTGCCAGTATTTATGTGTCTCTCATGGAAAAGGTTAGTGTTGATTTGTTATTGCTTTCCCTACCCACTTATCACTTAAATACATGTAAAACATTTTATTTACTCATAACATATACTGTAATATTATATAGCTTTGTAATGTTTGTGTAAGTGCAACTTTTGAGACCAACATGAATATCAAGTGCAATTTTTTTGTAGGTAATTCCATTCTTATGAAAAAAGGAAATAATGATTTTTCTTTTTGTAATATTTAAGTAGTGTAATAATATAAAAATACAATGCAGTATTTTATCGTTGGAACTGATTAAATCTTAAAAACATCACTTTTTTTGAAAAACTTTTAGATCGTAGTTTAATTAATCAATATTGTTATTTATGAGTGATATCATACTTGGTAACTTGTTTTCACACCACTTAGTAACGTAGATAATCATTGCACTTGGTATATCAAAATGATGCATAAAGTCATTAAGATATTAAACATTTAAAAACTGAAAATATTGTTCTAAAATTAATTCTTTTTTTAGCAACTGACATGTTATTAAAATGACACTTGTTTTCATTTCTTTTTGGTTGTTTGAGCATTAAAAGAAAAAAATGATGATTGGACCTTTTTAGGTATTTTTCTTTTCTTCATGTCTTAGTAAATGATATGAAAAAGTCACACACAAATTTATCATTTTTTTTAATCAACAAAGAATAAACTATTATTTATACCTCGCCAAATTATATTTGACGTCTAATTTTTTTTTATAGTACATAATGCTCCTAAGAGGTAAACACGGTAGTATTTTTTAAAAAAAATGTTATATTTATATGTATAATGTGTGATTATGGTATTATATATATGAATGTGTAATGAGGGATATTGCAAAATTAAAGAAAAAAAAGACGAGTGTAGCTTAATCTTTTAGTTTTGTAGTAAACCTTATTAATATGATAATCATCAACTTTTATTCTCATACTTACTATGCTTATTTTATTTAGAAAGTTAACTATAGTTTATCTCATTATTTGTGCAAAAATTATTTGTTTTTATTACAACACTTAAATGATTACATTTGCATTTTTGCTTTGACATCTTTCATCATGTAGCCCTATGTTGACTTTGGGCTGAAGCTTCTAGGGGCTGATCTTATGTCTATTCCTGTACTTTACAAGTTTGTTCAGGTATACAACTCATATTTTATACTTTTATTTCATTCTTATGTAATTCAGTTAAAGTTGATTATACTTGTCATTTTAGAATAAGAGCATTCATCTCCCTTAGTAATATATAGTATTTTCTTTGTAAAAGTGAAATAGTGATTACTTGTGATCAGTATAATATTTTTAAATATCATAAACAACAACAAACATGTTACACAAAATAGAAAAATAAATAATACTAAACAAAGATGAGATGAATACAAAAAGAAAATATGCAAGTAGTGCTCAATTATAAGGTTTTGAAGATTGATGGTTTAGGTTTAGAAATATAATTTATTCATTTTGAAAAAAAAAAATTAAGGACGTTATTTTAAAACATTAAGTGGTATGAAAATAACAATTAGGTTATGTGTTTACTTTTTGCTTTTTAAGTTTAGTTATTACAAGGTAATTGAAAGATTTATGACTTTTGAACAACTTTATAAGATTGTTGTTTTCAGGAACTTATCAAGGATCAAGTTGCAAATATGTATCTGTGGCCCAAAACTTTAGATGTTGAAGTTATGGATCCGACGAAGTATGTTTATGCATTATCTACAGTATTTTTATCTTACGTCTTTATGATGCTTTCGTTTTTGCTATTTTATATTAATGAACTTTGTTGGGATTTTAGAGCATTGAAGAAACCTGTTGGGATTTTAAATACAAAGGTGTTAAGAGCAATGAAGTTAAAGAAGAAAGATCTTCTGGGTGCATCTGACCCTTATGTGAAGTTAACACTTACCGATGATAAATTGACATCGAAAAAAACTACAGTAAAGCATAAGAACTTGAATCCTGAATGGAACGAGGAATTTAGCCTGGTTGTTAAAGATCCCGAGACCCAATCTCTAGAGTTTCATGTTTATGACTGGGAGCAGGTTGATTTCTACGTCTGATTCTATAAATTTTTACTATAAGAAAATCATGAAATAGAAATTAATTTTAAAAACAAAAATAATTAGTTGTTATAATGATTAAATTACATATCATTTTAAATACTTTGAAAAATTTTGGTTTCTAAATTAGTTTCTATTATTGTTAGATGGTTTCTAAATTAGTATCTAATTAGCTACCAAAGTTTTTGCTACCAAATTTAAAATCTAAATAATTGGTAGTTAAAACCTTGGTAGTTAATTACATAGCAATTTTAAAACTAATTTAGAAACTAAAAACTTTTTGCATTCTCTAAAATTTTTCTTAATTTAATCATTATAACAACTAATTTTATTTTGATTTTAAAATTAGTTTCTATTTTTTCTTACAGTGTTTATCCATATATTATATTATAATTATACATTTGGATTGAATATTATTTTTGCACACGTAGGTTGGGAAGCATGACAAGATGGGTATGAATATGATTCCTTTGAAAGATCTTGTATCCGAAGAACCTAAACTTTTTACTCTTGACCTTTTGAAAAACATGAATCCAAAGGATGCTCAAAATGAGAAGTCTAGAGGGCAAATTATTATGGAATTGACATATAAACCATTTAGGGCTGAAGACTTGGCCAAAAGTTTTAAACAAGCACACTCGATAAAAGATCCTCCCGAAGGCACTCCTCCTGGTGGAGGTTTACTTGTAGTTATAATCCATGAAGCTCAAGACGTTGAAGGAAAGTACCATACTAATCCCCACGTACGTCTTATTTTCAAAGGAGAAGAGAGAAGGACTAAGGTAATAGTCTCAATAGAATCATTATACTTCTATGTTTTTATTTTTCTTTTACACAAATCATTAAAATTAAAATATAATGTTAGAGATTTCACATCGACTAAAGATGATGACATTTCATTGTATATAATTAGTGGGTGTAAATCTCATCTTATGAATCGATTTTATGGGATTGAGTTAGACTTAAAGTCTACTTCGTAATATAGTTATCACACCACCTATAATATGTTGTCTCACCCACGATATATGGATGCAAACCTTACTTCATGAGTCGGGGGTTGAGTTAGGCTTAAAGTTCACTTTGTAATATATAAAAATAAATTTGTAATTACTATCAATTTTATTTAATCCAAAATTATTTTTGTTTCTCTATTAAACTCGTTTTTTTCACTAATTAATAAAAATTATTGTAGATTCTACGTACAATTTTTTTATTTAAATAGTAAATACATGTTACAGTCAATCTTGATATGAAATTAGTTTGTGTGTGATATGATATTGATGAATGCATGTTTACTGTTAAAATTTATAGATAATGAAAAAAAGTAGAGATCCAAGATGGGAAGAAGAGTTTCAATTTTTGGTGGAAGAGCCTCCCACCAATGATAAATTACATGTGGAAGTTGTTAGCACTTCGTCGCGAAGCCTTCTACGTCAAAAGGTACATGATTTACAACTTTTGTCATTAATTATTTATGAAAATTTTAAAACATTTTAGCGATCTAAAATAAAAATATATGATCCAAAGTTATTAAAAAAATTCAAAAAATGTGTTAATGTTTTGCTTCTATAAAGTATGATGCAATTTGTTTATAAACTTTATTGTATTTATCGTAACTAATTTTTAATGCTAAAGTATACAAAGTTTTAAAGGTAGATGTACCTTGTTTTTATTTCGTAAGAGGATATTTTTCAAGGTATTGCAATTAAATTGAATTTCATTGGTTGTGTATCTTTGTATGAATCTTCGAGATTATAAGGTCATGTATTTTAGTTTGATTCTTTTAAATCATTAGCATTTTACTTTATAAAATAAATTGTTTTGGTTTTTTTAGATTTTACTTTTGTTCCGTTATCTTGTCTAACAGAGGACTATTTTTCACATGAAATCATGTTCTAATTTAGTTCCTAAAATATGTGAAAATCATTGTTTATCTTATACACTAATTATTGTTTTGTTTTGTGACACTAGGAATCTTTGGGCTATGCTGACATTAGTCTTATGGACGTTGTTGCGAACAATAGAATCAACGAAAGACATCATCTTATAGACTCCAAGAATGGTCGTATCCAAATAGAACTACAATGGAGAGCTTCACAAGCTAATTAACAAAATTCTTCATGGATTTGCTCTTTTTTCTTCTTTTGAAATTGAGTTTTACATGCAAATAGAGAATTAAGGATGAAAATAACAATTATTGGGATATAATTAAAGTAGGTTGGTTTATTTGTTAATCATGTACATGCTTGTAAAAAAATTCATTAGAAAACATAATTACATACATGATTAATAACATATGATTTGACTTGGACATAAATCATATGATAAATGCACGACACAATGGAGTTTGAACTTGTGTCCTTTGTCAATTTTATATAATTTGTGGAACATTTTTCATTTGCATAACATTGTGTGGGAAAAACACGTGATAGGAAAGCATTTAGACTAAGTTATTGAGTTGTTAAAGTGTCAATAAATGATTATTTTATAATCTCCTTTGAAATTTTAATAAGAGAGATGCAATTTAATAAATCTAAATATTTTTATTATGTATAAATTTTCATTTATGTTAAAACTATAATTCTTTTTTATTTATTTATTTATGTGTTCAATCAATATTTGAAAATAAGGATATTTGACTTTAACTTTTATGAAATATCTCTCCATAATCACTAATCAATGGATGATTATTGAATTGTCTCTTTAGGTGAGTATAAAATATGAAAAGAACCATGATATTTTGTCATGTAATAACTTTTTATATTCACTATTTTATCCTTTATCCTTTCATCATCTATATAAAAAAAAATATTTATTAATGAACTTATTATCTTTAAAAGTAATTTATCAAATGGTTGGTATGATTGTCAAAAACGAATTCTCATAAAAAGTAAGTACCATTTACAAGGTTGCTTTTTTGTTTGTTTTGCATAATATAAATTTAAATGTAACAAAAAAAAGTAACCCGATACTTAAGTGAAAATGTAAAAAAAATAAAAATTAATGAAATACTAATTTTATTCATGAACAAAGATGTATGCATAATAAATTACCTAAACATGTTGGAAAGATATTTAAGTAAATAAGGGATCTAAATCTTTATTAACTTAATCTAGCCAAGGTTTCAAAAACAATTTTATTTTGATTACATAAAGTCTAATTGTTTCATTTGTTTACAATACATATACTTAATTACATTATTAAGAATTGAGAATTGATTATTTTAAAGAGGGTAACTTCCCTACCGTGGCAAAGACAATTTGTTGGAGATCCCACATCGACTAGATATTAAAGTCTTTCATAGTATATAAGTGGGTGCAAACCTCACCTCATCGAGCCGGTTTTATGGGGTTGAGTTAGGCTTAAAGTCCACTTCGTAAAATGGTATCGTAACCCGCTCTGCTCTCCACTACGACTGGTTCTCTTCTATCTCTACGTTGGTAAAGGGCTTGTTTGTCAGATACAGGAGAAATGTACTACGAAGATGATTGGTCGCTGCATTGGTCTTATGCGGTTCTTCATTCTGTGCATCTTATAAATCGTCTTCCTTCTCCTGTCATTCAAAATGAATGCCCATATAAACTAATGCATGGAAGGACTCCTGATCTTTATAAACTAATGCATGGAAGAGACCACCAACTTACTTGGAAGATTACCATCACAGCATAATGGCTTCACCATGCAACAATGCAACGCAGAAAACCAAGGCATTGTACCCTCTTAGCTCTGTTATATCTTACAAGAATTTGGCATAACATCATTTAAAGTATGCTTTATCAATTTCATGTCAAAATGAACATCGAAACTATAAGGAAGCCAAGCAATATCTAGAATGGATGGAAGCCATGAAAGCTGAAATAAAGGCTCTTGAAGAGAATGAAAGTTGGAAGATTACGGAACTCCCACCAAACAAGATAGCCATTGGATGCAAGTGGGTATTCAGAATCAAACGAAAAGCTAATGGAGACATAGAAAGATACAAAGCAAGGCTTGTGGTGAAGGGATACACACAGCATGAGGGCATTGATTACATGGAAACCTACTCACCGGTGGCAAGACTCACAACGATTCGCACCATCCTTGCAGTTGCCTCCACCATGGACTGGCATCTTGGACAACTCAATGTCAACAACGCCTTCTTGCACAGTGACTTAGAATAAGAAGTTTATATGGAAATTCCACCAGGTATTGCTTCCAACAAAACACATCAGGTATGCCGATTGATGAAGTCTCTTTATGGTCTAAAACAAGCAAGCAAATGCTGGTATGACAAGCTCACTTCTTTTCTTTATTCCATCAAATTTACTCGCTCTAAAGCTGGCAACTCTCTCTTCGTAAGAAACACTGAAGGTTCTTTCATTGCTCTACTTGTATATGTTGATGACATCCTCATCGCTGGAAACAATGCCAATGAGATCAATATTGTAAAGGGTTCTTTAGATGCAGCCTTTAAAATAAAAGACTTAGGTCACTTAAAGTTTTTCCCAGGACTTGAGATAGCTATGACTGGAGAGGGAATTCATATTTGTCAATGTAAATATGCTCTTGAGATTTTGGCAGATGCAGTAATGCTGAGTGCAGAGCCAACGGCCACACCCATGGTGCAAAAGAATGAAAAACTGTTTGACGGAAATACAGAGGTACATGACATGTTCTTGTATAGAAGAATCATTAGAAGATTGCTCTACTCAGTAAATACACGACCATACATTAGCTTTGCTGTGCAATTCCTTAGCCAGTTTGTTGAATCTTCTACGAAGGCACACCACCAAGCTGCACAGAGGATCCTCCGTTACATAAAGGCTTCTCCAACACAAGGACTATTTTATCCCAAAAACACCAATTTACAGATCAAGGCATTCAGTGTTCAGACTGGGCGTCATGCATTACAACACGACGTTCCACCACAGGATTCTGTATTTTCCTTGGAGAATCCTTGATATCATGGAGAACCAAGAAACAAAACACCATATCTCGCTCTTCATCTGAAGCTGAATACCAAGCTCTTGCGGCTTCTAATTGCGAAATTCAATGGTTGAGTTTCTTGCTCGAAGATCTACATGTAACCACTAATGGAGTTGCTAGCTTATTCTGTGACAGACAGTCAGCAAGGCATATAACACAAAATAACAATTTCCATGAACGAACCAAACATATAGAGATAGATTGCCATGTAGTAAGGGAGAAGCTTCATGAAGGTCTCTTTCACTTACTACCAATCAGCACTGAAGATCAACCTGCAGATCTTCTTACCAAATCTCTTAACAGAGAGATTTTTTTCAAATTTCTTTCCAAGCTAGGTGTGTCAAACATTCACCCACCAGCTTGAGGGGGTGTTTTAGTATTTCTGTTTTATGTTGGATTGGACCGAAACCATTGGGCTGAGCTTTTATCTCTTTTAGTTTATGTCTATGTATATTTGTTGGCTCAGTGTGAGGCACTAAGTAAGATGTCCACGTGTAAAAAGTCATGCAAAGTAAATGAGTTAGAATAATATTCAGATTCTCTCTCTCCTTAGCACTATTCATCATCGTCTTCTTCTTTCACCTTTACGCTTCAACAACCATAAAACATATGTAGAACGTCAAAATGGTATCAGAGCCATTTCGAGCTTATCCTAGCGAGTGTTTGTGTTGGGCCTATCGTGCCACCCGCTATCGGGCCGCTATCGGACCACCCATAATATATAGTCTCACGCACGAGTTGGCAGTCTCGGCGTGAGGGGGGTGTGTTGGAGATCCCACATCGACTAGAGATTAGAGCCTTTCATAGTATATAAGTGGGTGCAAACCTCACCTCATCGAGCCGGTTTTATGGGGTTGAGTTAGGCTTAAAGTCCACTAGTTAAAACCTTGATTGCTAATTAGATACCAATTTAAAAACTATTTAACAATAATATAAACTAATTTAGAAACCAATTTTTTTTAGTTTCTAAAATGGTCCCTAATTTATATACTATTGCAACTAATTATTTTGGTTTCTAAAAATTGGTTTTTATTTCATGATTTTCTAGTAGTGAATATTCATTTCTACGCTTACCTTTTTTCTCCCTTTCCTTCCCATATTACCTTTCAGCAATTCATCTTTGCAGTTTCATGCTCAATCTTCTGCTATTCGCATCTCTCTATGTGCATCAAATGTATGGATCTATTTTAATTTTTGCCAATATTACAATCCCCATTCGGGGAATAATCCAGTCTCCTTTGTCTTAGATTTTATGGCACATGAAGTGAAGGCCATGCATGCAAAGGTTATATATATATATATATATATATATATATATATATATATATATATATATATATATGCATATTTCTACCAGGTGAACATTGTCTTCATCGAGTTCCCATGAAAACAGATGCATATTGTCTTATTGGGAGTTAGTTAGAGAAGCAGGAAGGGGAGGTTAGATACACTGAATAATATTTTCCTGGGTTTAACGATGATTTCTGATGTGATGCAATATTAAGCATTAATCTTTATGTACTAAAAAGTGATACACTTCTTATCCTAATTTAATAAAAGGAACACACACATTAGAAAACATAGTGAAATTTGAAACCATTCATAAGAGATTATATTATCGAAGATACTCTATTTACTTTACAATAATGATAATAAGAGAGGTAATACCTAAATTCTCTATCACACCCATCATTTGTTTGTGGGCTAAAATATTCAATTTCTACTCTTGTTCTGAATTCTTTAAATAAAAATAATAGGATGAGTTGGCTTAAACAAGCCATTTTCACTTCTATGCTATGTTAAATATCATCTGATATGGAATGGAGTGAAGCATACTGTAGTTACTATTCCATTGTTATAATATTTTATGATTGAATTGGGAAAAAAAGGAGTTTGGTTCTTTCCCATACCTCCCAAATTGGAGGAGTGAAAAAGATAGGTGTTGTAGCTAACTAGCTATGTGTGCAATATTTCCTCTTACCATTATTCTGTACAAGTTTGTAGCCTAAAATCTCTAGGTTGGAATTTGTTTCACTTATTTCGAATGCCTACATATATATTGAACCTACTGCTGTAAATTATCGTAAAAATAATATACTTCTTCATGACTCAAGACACTCTTTCCTGCACTGCTAAGAAAACCTTAAGCTTTCCTTCACTACAGTCATAACCACCTTCCTCAGTTGATTTCACTGTTTCTGCATTTTTTTGTAGAACTGCATCCAAGCCAGCCACCATTCTCCACTTTAGACTTCTGTTCACCACCAGTTTTTAGACCGACAACACGACTGACCATCACTACATTAGTACAACACTGGGCCACCCACCATCAGAAACCATTTCACTTGTTCTCACATATTCTTTTTCTTGGCATGTCAGAGATACATGTGTTTTGGTAGATTGCAGTGTGACCATTTCAGGTGTCTTATTTCAAATTCTGTCCCTAATCACATTATTTGTTCTTGTTGGTTTCATAGTTGTGAGGGACCTAAGACCGTTTTGCTGCCTCATGGTTCAACCGAACCGATTTGAGAATTCATGAACTTTCAAATGGATTTGCACACCCCTTTGGCAGGATGAGTAAGCATCTTTTAAAGTTTATGCCGAAATCTTACAAAGAGCGGGTTTGCTCCTAGTTCAAGAGGCAACAGGTGACTGTACTAGCTCAAATTCCAAAGTACCTTTGGTTATTATGGCACCGCTGCTATCTAGTGATCCTTAATTACAAGTATGAATTTTGTAACAGGGTGAAGTAGACTTCACATTGTTGATCTCTCTTGTATATATAATGCTGCTACATGAATTCATTTTTGCAGTTTCACTATCTGCGTATTTGTGCTTAGTGTCAATAAGAGTGACGTGACAGTCATTATAGAGATATGAATAGCTTAAGAGTAATATCTAAACAAAGGCAATTGTGGTTATATCTAAATAAAAATATTTCTATTCTATAAGTGGGTTATGAGCCGGTTTTATGGGGTTGGGTTAGACTTAAAGTACACTTTGTAATATGGTATGAGAACTATTTTCAAGTCTATCCTAGCAATTGTTTGGTGGACTTATCAGGTCACCCGCTATCGGACCGTTATCGGACCACGCACGAGATGTCACTCTCGACGTGAGGGGGTGTGTTGGAGATCTCACATCAACTAATGATGAGCATATTTCATTGTATATAAGTGGGTGCAAACCTCACCTCATGAACCGGTTTTATGGGATTGAGTTAGACTTAAAGTCTACTTCGTAATATGGTATTTTCAAGTCTATCTTAACAATTGTTTGGGGTGTGTTGGAGATTCCACATCTACTAGAGATTAGAGCATGCAAACCTCAACTTATGAATTGGTTTTATGGAATTGAATTAGGCTTAAAGTCTACTTTATAATAAAATATCTTAGATTTGAGTTGAAAAAGCAAATTCTGGACAGATTAGGAGTCTAGTTAAGTAGACTTGGTGAGAGAGAGAAAGCTCTATTGCAGGTTTATGTCTTTGATATCACAAAACAAATCGCAGGGAAAACACCCGAGATAGTAGTGTTTATGATAATAAGTAGTTGAAATGAGATGGATAATCATGTCCTTTAACTTTAGACGAGCCTTCCCGTGACTTGGTACTTGTGTTTTTTATTTATCAATCCAAAATCAAATGTATTTGTCTATGAAGCAAAATGTTGTTTAAATCCAAACATTGGCATTGCGATAAGATGAGTTTTGTGAATGGGGTTGTTTTTCCTACACGATGTTGGTTCAGAGGAATTCACGCTTACTGCTCAAACTAACAACCTGTTACTATTGGTACTCGTATATTGCAGTATGTCCGAATTAAAAAGGAAAGAAAGGGGAAAAAATAAAAAGGAGAAGAACGAAAGACCTAAGGAACAACGTGAGACAGGTCGAGATAGATCTGTATCTGCAGTTGGTGTCTGTCAATCACAATAATGTTACCAAACTCCATAAAAATAATTGTCGTATGTGAAGAACATATTTCTTGAATCACGAATGATAACTATTAACTCTTTATCCACCCTATAGTCATATACGTGTCGATGAAGCAGACATATCGAAAAAGGTTGGGGTTTTGGGAGACCCACGTGGGAAGGACAACCAAAGTGGTAGGTAAGGGTTCTCAGGACAACCTCCCACAAGTACCTAAGCACATGACATACTCTTTTTGCTGTGTTGGCTCTCACTACATACACTCAAACAATCATGTAAATGCAATTTTTTGCCCACAATTTCTTCCTAATCAACATCACTCAATCCCTTTTTCTATTCATACTTTCCCCTCAAAAATTTCGAGATTCCTATTTGGGTGGTCTTCTTATTGGAAATAATTTTGCATGGTGTCTCCATGAGGATTAGGTATTCCTTACACTTTTTAGTTGGTTTTCAATGGAGATCCACAAAAAAAACTCTATGATGCTTAAGTATATGGAGTATAAAAATGATAAATACTTAACAATAGGAAAGTTAAAAGTAGGAGATAAAATGATAATATATATTTATAAATTTTTAGGTGATTGTCTTTTAAGTTAGGCTATATGATTGTCTTCATTGTTTTATAAATAATTATTCATAAAAACTTTTGAGTAAACTGTTCTATTCATAATTATCAATGATAACTGTTCTAAACAGAAATTCTCTGCCTAAAATATCAAAAGTGGTTAAAGATAGAAATACCATTTCATTGGTCAGTATTCAATGTATTAGCTCATATTTTCAACAACATATTACATAGTATATATGGGTATATTCTTAACCTCCATCTTACGGTTATGATTCTGTCTTAACTGAGTATTTAAGGCTAATTACTATGAATCCCATGTCTCTTACCATAATGTCCGCCTACTATGACGATCAGCAACCGATCTTGATATACTCAGAATCAGGTCAGGCCATATCCTTACAATAACAATGAAAACTCTTCGAGGAGATGTATTCAATTATCTGAACTCTTTAACATTTTCATACATATGAGTTTTTGATGTGAAATTACTATGCCCTTGTGTTGTTCCTCCTTTTTGGGTTTGGGTTACCAATGTAGGTTGATTGATAATTTCGAATAACAATACCCCAACTCATAAGCAACCTTGCTGAGACTCAATTTACTAATTATTAATGTCATTAGTTATGCGTTTTATCCTGTTTATTGTCCCTCACTTTATCATTACAACTATTGCTCCCCTCCCTCTTATCGTTATGACTTCTCTATGATTAGGTTGGAATGAATATAATTGTACTAAAATTGATCTAACTCCACCAATTCACCCCTAAAGACATTTATAGAGTGAAATACCTGTAATATAATTTTTTTTTTCTAAAACTAGAGTATGCAACAAAAAGCCATTTTTATACTGACATAAAAACTGACTGGTTTCTATCACGTGTCATATTTCTGTAAACTAAAGTTTCCTTCTCTTTGTTTATTCTCCCTCACCGTACAAATCACAACTTCATTCTCTACTTTTCTTAATTCTTATACTAAACTTGAAAGTAATGGCTATTTTAAAATAGTATAATAGATTCCCACTGTCCCAATTGAACTATTCTATTCTTAACGGCAACTAGGGTGGATGACCAGACTTTTCCCCCTCCTACCCCAAAATTCAACATATGTAAATTATTGAAAGTATGGGTAATCACAACTTAACCAAATTAAAAGTTTGTACAAAAACATTCTAACCAAATCAACATAATAATTTCTTTGGACAAAGTTTATGAATAGAATTATTATTTTAAATAGGGTTCATCTATCTCAATTTAAGATGATCTAATAATTATATGACTAGGCGATCCAGTGATTCATCTATAATACTCAAAAAGCACATTAAGTGTAAAAAAAACAAAGATGTTGAAAAATTCTCTTTTTTAATTTATTATTTTTGCTAACTTCTATTTATCGTAAATAAAATTTTGGACATTGATTAATTGAATTTACTATTGAATTAAGTAGGAAACGACTTAAAGTCAATTAACATGCATTTGATTGTTTACAATGAACCGAATTTAATTTGATTGTGGAATCCATAGCTATCACCAATAAAAATTAATTAGTTGTTTGACTTAATTTTATAAAATTCTAACAAAATGGAATGACCCACCAATTAGAAGGCTTCTGTGAGTATTGTCTACTTACAAGTTGAGGTCAATTACCTTTATGAACCATAGCCTTTCACCACTTGTGTTCTTACTTTCGTCATATAAATTCAAAAGTTTGTAATAAAACAATTGCACTGCAACCTTGGAAACCAATAGGCAAGTTTTCTAGGACCAAACAGAATGTGTTGGGTGGTACCTATGGCCAGATTGTGTGAAGAAGACAACCTAGTATGAAAACTTGTAAGGAATTAAAAAATTTCAAACTCTGCCCTCATCAACAAATTAAAGGTTGGCTACCTTACTAGGCTAGCGTTTGAGACGAAAAAAATTAGACGAGAACAGATATTGGATGACAAAGACAAAGATTTAGACCAGGAACTAAAAGACACATGATCTGACCAAACCAAAACGTAAAAAACGAGGCAAAAACTAAGAATGAAAAAGGACCAAGACGGAGAAGGTGAAAGATAAATATTTTCATCAAGAAAGCTATTAGTTGTTAGCTGTTGGTTTTTAATGAAGAAACCTAAGATTGAAAGCAGAGTGCGTTTATTTTGATATGAACCCAAATCAATTTATTGATTGGAGTTTTATATTTTTGAGTTTGGTACAGAGCAACAAGTGCACCTGTATAAATGAATGTGGTGTTATAAGGAGAGAGTGAGTATTGAAAAAAGTGGTTGGTTTTTGTAAAGGCTTCATTATTTTGTTGGGAGTGGCAATCTAAATCATGGTGTTGTTCAACATGTAACCGAGAGTAGAGTGGGACTAGAATTGCAAGGAGTGTGAGATAAAGAGTGAAAAGGTGGATGAAATCATGATAACTAGCAATCTTTTCTCCTCCCTACTTCAACCCAACTTTTACCTATGCCACTAACTCTTCACCATCTACTTCCAATCATATTCACCAAAATTAAATGTCAAACCCAAGAGTTATACAAAATAAAACAGATATAAAGAAAGAAAAAAAGATAAAAAGGAGGGTTTGGTTGGGTTGGGGGCAAAGATAAACGGAAGGTGGAAGGTGAACCAAAGCCCATACACAACCACTTCCATACATTCTATCATTTTATCTTTCTCTTTTTATCAATCAATTATCATCATCACCATCACCATCACCCTTCCTTCAACCCAACTTCCAACTCTTCTAGAAACCTGTCACTGTCCACACACACTATCTCTCTCTCTCTCTCTCTCATGCATGATAATGCACCAAACCAATATAATAAAGAACAGCAACTACCATTACCATCTCTATGCTTTCACACATGAATACCCAAACTACCGATACATTTCTTTCCAGGAAACTCACAACAACCAACTTACTTAAATCACTAAATCAATTTTTCCTTTTTCCTTTTTCACAATATCCAATATCTCACTTCAATCTTTTTTACTACGCCAGATGCAATATTAAACATTCCTAACTCTATTTTTCGATTAATATATGTTCATGGTTACGCACCATATCTAGTTTTATTAAACGGTATACTAATTATATTGGGCGGTTGTTACTTGGTGAAATCAGGATAACACAAAGAAAATAGTACGTCTTCTGAAGTGCAAGCTGACGACAATATTTGTAATCAATCATCTTAAAAAATAGGATAATATAATACTCTCTTTTTTTTATTCTAATTTTAAATAATTTAATAAAGAGAAATGAATCTCCAACTTGTGTTCGACGGATATTAAAAAACCTTTTCTGCTTGAATTGAAAAACAAGTAAAAGTATTTCATAAAACTACCTAACAACTTAATCTTACAAATCATTTTATAAAAGGGAAATAAATAAATAAAAAAACTCTTACAAATGATGCATATAATTTAAAGTGATTAAATGCGGAAGTAGCATAGTCCTTACGGTAATAGCAACAGCATCACATGTTAGGAGGCCATTATTGAAAAAGAATTGATAAGGGAGTGACTTTATTTGATTTTTGAATAATTTATTTATGAGGAGGAAGAGGGAAAAGGATATAAAATGATGTATTATTTATTGGTTTATGCAAAAAGGGAGAAAGTTCACATCTTCTTGCCTTGTCCATACTTTAACATATCCTTCCCAACGCATAGCTAATATCTTTTGAGGCTAAGAATAACATAATATAATAATATGAAATTATAGTACTAACAATCTAATCTAATCTAATCTCATAAAATGAATTGAGAGAGAGAGAGAGAAAGGTACCAGCCACTCTCCTCTAACCTATCTCACCAACTCACGTCTAGAAGCACCAATATCAGTAATCACTTTTTCCTTTTTCCTTTTTCCTTTTTCCTTTGTTGGGTCAAAAGCCTATAAAAATCACCTCTCAGGGCCGGCCACCCTTATTGTTCCACCAAAACCACTACACCAAAGCCAGAGAGTGATTCCAACACATACCCCATTCATTCATTCATCTGGAAGTTGAAGAAGAAGAAGAGGAGAAGAAGAAGAAAAAGAAAGGATGGGAAGGTCCCCTTGTTGTGAGAAAGCACACACGAACAAAGGTGCATGGACCAAAGAAGAAGACGATCGCCTCATAGCTTACATTAGAGCTCACGGTGAAGGCTGCTGGCGCTCTCTCCCCAAAGCCGCCGGCCTTCTCCGCTGCGGCAAGAGCTGCCGTCTCCGATGGATCAACTACCTCCGCCCTGACCTCAAACGCGGGAATTTTACAGAAGAAGAGGATGAACTCATCATCAAACTCCACAGCCTCCTTGGGAACAAGTAAGATATATATATATATAATGATAAACACCTAAACACCGAGATTATTAGCATTTGTTGGTTTATTGATGAGGTGGGTCCAAATGATAGGTGGTCTCTGATAGCCGGAAGATTGCCGGGGAGAACAGACAATGAGATAAAGAATTACTGGAACACTCACATAAGAAGGAAGCTTTTGAGCAGAGGAATTGACCCTGCAACTCACAGGCCTCTCAACGACTCTCCTCGTCAAAATCAGGTTCAAGAATCCGGCGGCGCAGCCACCATATCTTTTGCTCCCAAACAAGAGGAAAAGGAGAACGTGTTCGTGGAGGTTAAGGATTCGAAAAGTCCCACATCGGAACGGTGCCCTGACTTGAACCTTGAGCTAAGTATAAGTCCTCCCCATCCTGAGCGGGAGGAGGGTGATGATGAAGATGAATTGAAGAGTGTTGGGAGAAGCCTTTGCTTTGCCTGCAGTTTGGGTTTGCAAAACAGCAAAGACTGTTCCTGTGCCCTCAATGCCAACACTGCTAATGCCAACGCTTCTGCTGCCACTGGCTTCGATTTCTTGGGCTTGAAAACCAATCCTTTGGACTACAGAACCTTGCAAATGAAATTAAATTAAATTCAATTCATTTCAGAATCTCTCTCTCTTTCTTCTCTTCTCTTCTCTAATTTGTATAATTAATTAATTAGTTTTGGATCCATGGATGCAAATGATACAGTTCCACCCAGTACAGTTCAACACTATGTTCCTGTTCCTTCTTCTTCATTCTCTTTCCCAACTGTTAGCTACTGTTTGAAACACCACGTAGGCCTCTTCGCCTTTCACTACGATTTCGATTCCGATTCGCATCAATTCGATTACTTTAGATTCACTATATTCTGTTTTTCTTTTTGTATAGGATGGTAAACTTTCTACTCATTTTAATCTAATTTAATCATCTTACATGATATTATTAACTATTTGGTTACATGTATTTCATAATTAAATAGCACATAATTTTTTTTTTTATAATTTAGATCAATGTTTTTTTGCATCACATGTTAATCAAGGCATACTGATAAAAAAAATTGCGTCTGTTGTGCTAACTAATATCTTACGCGCATTAATTAAAAATCACAGATGTACTTAGTGTTTTTATTTCTTAAGGGTTAAGCATTTAATAGTTTAGAATGTGAGATATCATTAGTTTTGTTTCTTCAACTAATGGCAAATCTCTTTCTTAATAATTTCATTTGAGGTGTGTATATGGCATGGCATGAAGAGAGTTGAAAGTAATGGAGTTTGGTTTGTACTTGAGGATTGTGATTTGAAGAGTTAAACGAAGAAGAAGAAATGAGAGTGATAGTTGTGGGTGTGGAAAGAGTAAATGGATAAGGTGTGATAGGAAAAGAGAGTGAGTGTGGGAGCTGAATAATTAATAGGCTACCTAAATTGCGTGGATGAACTAATGTATTATTTGTATCACATCATATATATTCATTCTACCATCCTCCTAACATTTAATTATTTAGGTCACCATTCAACAAACTTCATTACTTTTGTATGTAACGGTACACATGATGAGATGTACCTACTCACATTTTCCCATTATTTTTTTTCTACCTTCTTTTCACCCTTTTCTACTTCAATTACTACATCAACCCTTTTCACAAATTTTTAATTTGCAATTACATGCAAAATTACTCTAAAACCCAACTTCATTCAAATAATTATTTTCCCACGTTAATACAATGCATATTTCTATACGATTCTAAATTTGGTGACACGTTTTTGGGTGCCCAGACCATCATAACATGCTTCTTTATCATAGTATAATAATTGAGAAATACACACCAAAAACGTGTTGGAAACAAATAATGTTAGCAGTTTTACATGTGATGCTCTTCTTCATTAAGTTGACCAAACCCAACAACAATCACCATAATTGCATTCATTAAGTACCTTAGCTAAGGTGTTGCCGTTTAAAAGAATGTTTTGTGCTAATTGTTTGGCCATTTGCCTAATAGGTTAATCTGGTAAAAAAGAATGAAATTCATTTAAAGAGTTAGTTGCACGACCTATTAATAATTAATACAGAAATTTAATAAAATTATTGAGAATTTTAAGAAAAAATAAGAGAATGTTTATTTGTGTTATTTAATATGAGTGGAGAAAAATTCAAACTTTAAGCATTAGATAATATTAGTTAAAATTCAAAAGATAATAGGACAAGAGTTTATAAAATACTTCTTTCATTAAAATCAACACACACGAAATTCTTGATGTTTTAACTAAAAGCACTGTGAATAAGTATGGTTACTTTTGGCTATAACATTTTGACGTCCTAGGAACGGTTAAAAGTCAAATTATTCCCCAAAATCACCATGAGAGGTTCTTAACCCTAAGCCCCCAAAAGAAGATTTTGCAATCTTGCAAGTAGTTGATAAATTAAGAATGCAAACCAAAATAATACAACAACAAACATAGGATTTCAAGTACTAAAAGCACACATCCTTTATTTTTGTTTAAGATTTTCTATAATTTTATTGAATATCTCTATTTTGATGATTAGTGAGTTCTAAAATCAACTTTTTTACATAAGTTACATACTCTTTTAATAGGAGATCAAACAAACTAACAATACACAACTTTGGACTTAAGCTTTTTAAGGCAAAAAACCTAATTATACTCATATTGTGGACGAGTTAACCCTTAAAAGTTTGTTAAGTTGAAACAACACCGACCCTTAGTTAACTAGAGTATTGTAAACGAGAATCAAGAAGATAAAAATCATTTTAAAACGACGTGACATTAAAACAAATTAATTAGTTAACCAAAGCATTTTGTCGTTGATCAGAGTAAGGATTTATGAAATTGTTTCAATAAGGTTACACTATCTTAGCATATATAAGCCAAGTAAAGACAAAAAAGTCTTGATATAGTGAAAAAAAGCTTACTTGTTCCATGAAATAAACAAAGCAAGAGTTAGAACACCTAAATATCATTTGTGGTATTGTAGACTTGACTAATTAAATAACGTTTGCTTTACATAATTTGTTTTTCTAGCCAAAGTTTGTTTAATACCAAGGCATGACTTGTATCAATAATTGAAAAACTTAATTCACAAGCAAATTATGTAAAGTGGGAAGGGGCTTATCATATGATTTTAATAGTTAAGTATAAAAATAATGTAACTAAGTGATATCTTTTTATCAATGCATGATGTGTGTCACTCAAAAACTTTTTGAAGGAATTATCAAAGTGAGGTGTGCACACCTTCTGTATTAGAGTGGTAATGAGGTGTACAAACCTCGAAGAGAGTTTTAATGGGTGTACAAATCCTTTGCGCATGTTCCAGCTTAAAATCATAACGAGGTATACAAATCTTGTGTGTATATCTCGACTTATAATCATAGTGAGACACTTAGAATCGTAATGAGATGTTCAAATCTTAATTAGAGTCATAATGAGATGTACAAACCTTATTTATATGTCCCGACTTAGAGCCTTAATAAGATACTTAAAATCGAAACAAAGTGTACAACTCTCAATTAGAATAATAATAATAAGATATACAATTTTCACGTGCATGTTCCAACTTAAAGTTGTTGAGGTACATAAAGTTGTATTTCACATACATCTCCTGATTTAAAGTCGTGATGAATGTAAGAAAAATTCAAACTTAAAAAAATAAATAATATTAATTAAATTAACTAATTAAAACTTATAAAATATATCTATAATATATATATAAACACCAAACGTTCTTGATATTTTAATTGAAAATGCTAAAAATCGTACCGAATACTTTAACATAGAAGGGGAAGAATGGTCTTCGGAGTTTGAGAAACTTGAAATAGTTAAGTGTGAACAATAAGATTAATTAAAAAGGTGGTAGGAACTAAAACACAAGGGACAGTGAAATGATCCTACCAAGCGTCCAAAATTGATCTGGCACATTAATTTAAGGTCATGTCATGATGGGGTAAGTCACTAATCTGATTGGACGTGGCGGTAGAGGATTGGATGCATGTGCATTCATATTTATTTTTGTGTGTTTGGATTGAGGAGAAGATTTGAGGGAGTGGATTTAGAGTGATTTGAGAGAAAAGTGTAAAGAAAGTGAGGTTGTTTGAATTAGGTGTGTTTGGATTGGGGAGAGGATTTGAGGGAGTGAATTTAGAGTGATTTGAGAGGAAAGTGTAAAGAAAGTAAGGTTGTTTGGATTAGGGTATATTAGAGTGGATTTGTGAGGAAAATTTATTGAAGTTTGTGTGTGATAAGATGGTTGTAAGGAGATTTTTATTTTTTTAAAATTGTATAAAATGTAAGTTTACAAATTTACTCTTTTATTAAAAAAAATATTTTCACAAATCAAAATTAAAATTAATTTTTTTTTATTATTGATATTATTATTTAATAGATTTATTTTAATTATTATTAAACTTGTAATTTTTTTTATTTTTTTTATAATTTATTATTATTGTTGTAATATATATATATATAATTTATTTTATATATATAAAGTTAAGGGTAATTTTGACTTTTTAATAATGTTATTTAAACTTTTTGTTGGTTTTGTTGCTTTTCTTCGCTGCACATCGAAGATTGTTTTTTCTACTCTCCCACAACCATTCGCTTTTCTTTCCTCACCATTACGCAGATACAAACACATATTTTATTTGCTTTTCAATCCGAGTGAATACTATTCACTCGGATGCAAACAGGTCCTTAGGATATATTAGAGTGGATTTTGTGAGGAAAGTTTATTGAAGTTTGTGTGTGATAGGATGGTTGTAAGGAGATTTTTATTTTTTTTAAATTGTATAAAATGTAAGTTTACAAATTTACATTTTTAAAAAAAAAATATTTTCATAAATCAAATCAAAATTAAAATTAACTTTTATTTTTGTTAATATTATTTAATAAATTTATTTTAATTATTATTAAATATGTAATTTATATTTATATTTATATTTATTGTTAATAATTTATTATTATTATTATTATTATATATATATTTTTAAAATATTATTGATCAAATATTTCATTTAAAAAAATATAAATGTATTTAAAATTATTTCTATATTATATTATTATTTTATTATTTTTTATATTTAATACTATTATTATATCAATTATCCTTTGTTATAAATCATTATATTTATTATTATTATTATTATAATTAATTATTATTAATAATATTATTAAATAATTTTATAAATCAAGGGTAATATGGTCAATTCACATAATCTATGTGGCTTTCTTGGCAAATCTTTAGACACTCGTGAAGATGAAAAAATGTGTTTCAGCACCTTTCTTCGCTCACCAATACACGGACATCAGTGGAAACAAACGCACATAATCTTCGTCTTTCTTTCTTCGTATACCGTGAACAACCAAAAACAAACAGAGCCTTATAGATAATGCTTTCCTTTTTTATTTTGGAAAATAAAAATAAGTACATTTTTTTTATAAAGGATTAATTAATGTTGTGGAATAAATTTGATTATATATTAATGTATTTTGAAACTTAATTTTAAACTAATTTTTATCATATAAATATAAATATAAATTATTTTAAAATTTTAATAAAGAAAACATTATATTTTAAAATAAAAAATATATTAAAACAAATCATCAAAATTTAAATTAATTAATCTTATTTTATTTATTTATTTTTATAATAAATATATATATATATATATATATATATTAAAAAGATATTAAATTTATTTTAGTTTAATATTTGTTTGTCCAACGCTTCTCAGTGAGTCAAAAGCTAGTCAGGATTAGTTTCGCTGAAAATCGAACTTGTAATTTTGACTTTAATACCAGTTGTTGGATTGAACACTCATTATTAGGTTAAAAATTATAATAGTACACAACTTTTTCTATTTAAAAGTATAACAACTAAAACGTCAGAATTCGATCATAACTTACTTTATTTGACCTCCGTCACACGATAATTTATTTCACCAAACAATATAATTAGTCAATATAATTATTTTTAGTCTCTATATTAGTTGATATTTAATGATTTTTTAGTGATTATTATATTTTTTAATGTAATAGAATATATAATAGATATATATATATATGAAAATTATTTTATTATTATTTATAAATATAATCAATTATATGTTTTATTTTAATTGATTATACTGTATTTTTATGTTTTTATTTTATTTTTCAATGTATCGTTCTTTACCTTTCACTTATCTTTATTTAAGCACTAGAGTATATGTATAATTTGAACACATTTCAAAAGTATCTTTAATGCATATCATAAATATAATATTTTAGGATTATAGTTTTTATTAGAATAAATTAATATGGGAATAAATTGAAGACCTGCAAATTTAAGAATAATTATTTTTTGCTTTAAAGATAACTTTTACTTCTGAAAAATATTCTACAACACTAAAGACAACAATAAATAATAATATTTAAACATTTTTAAGTTAAAATTTAGATAATATATAATTAAATGAAGTTTTAAATTAAGATGTCATACAAAGCTTAACAAGTATTAACTGCTAACTATCTATCATCTATATATAAATAGATTTTTTTTTTAACTTTTCTCAATTATTTTTTTATTTTATTCTTATATTAATATTTAATTTTATTACTTTATTATGACATCATTTTTTAATTTTTCTAGAATATATTAAAATAGTTATTATAAGCAGTTTTAAACGTAGATTAATTTTTTTTAATTTAATTTTCTAAAATATAACTTCATTTCTTCAATTTTTTAATTTAAATTTTTGAATTTTTAGAATTTTATTATTGTTTTTACTCTCTTTGCTCTTTCTTCCTTTATCTCTCTTATTTCTTAAATATATTGAAACTGATGTACATAAATCTATATTTTATTTAAATAAATATAAATATAATAATAATGCAGATGTAAATAATACCTCTGTTTGTTGCCGTAGTTTAATTATAATGTTAAAAGATTATGTCCTCATTTAAAATCATAAAATCACATCCAACATTACTTCCTCCAAGCACAAATAGATGTTAATCCTCCACCATTCTAGGAACCACTCCCTAAACTCATCATTGAGAAGCAATTAGGCATTATTACAGTAATGAGATGGTTATTGTAGTTAGAAGTTAGAAGAGAAAAGACATAAGATTGAATATTTAATAAGTAGTGTTGGTGAAGAGGCATTAACCAACAGTATTTGTTAAATAATTTAGTAAGATGAGAGAAAATAAATAGAAAGAGATAGATATGATATGATACAGAGATGAGAATAAAGGACAGAGTGGGTTGTAGATGATTGGCAGGCAGATCCCCAAAACCATGGCCATTTCCACACTTTTCAACCATCATCACCACACTTTTTCATTTTCAAATGTGTTAGGTACACACATCAGAACCTTCCACCAGATATTTCTACTCTTTCCTTTCAATTCAAAAATTAGGGTTCTCAACTTTCAATATTTATATTTTCTTACTAAAATCTCAAAAACATAGGCTTGGTGGAGTAGGAGACTTCTCTTTTAATTCTTTGCCCTCTTTTCCCGTCAACCACCATACTCATTGTTCCTTCTCTACTTTCTACTTTCTGCTTTCTGCTTTCTAAATGCTTAAATTGGTTCAACTTCCACCAACATCACATGCGCTTCACTTCTGCTCCCTCCTTTTCTCCTCACTTTCCTACCCTTACCTCCACAAACAAATTTATAAAGAATTACACATGTTTTTCGTGTTTGTATATTATAATACAAAATTGTTTTTCTTTCATGTGTTTTAAATTTTAGATCATTTAATTCATTATTTTTTTTATACATAAAATAATTATAAGTTTTTTAAAAATATTATTACTATTTTTATTATAGTCTTATAAAAAATTGACTCAATTCAATTATTTTATTATAAATATCATTTAAAATTTATATGAAATACAAAAATCAAAAATCATATTTAATCATTTTTCAAACTATAAAAACACTACGCTACTAGTTATACTTTGTTATGAGATTGTACTTAATTGTAGATCTCAAATTAATGAAAAGGAAAACAAATTTCACACCATTTGAATAATTATATTTACTTACTTAGAGGGAGAAATTTCATGTAATTCTTCCTTATAAATTATTCAAAACTCTAAACTATTTTTTTTAATTATCTTAAAATATTTATAAGATAAAATTATAAGTTTAATTCTTTATGTTTGGATTTTAGTCTAGTTTTCTAAACATTTCTCGTTCGATTTAGTCTTTTCTGTGACTTTTCTTTTTTATTTGTTTTCAATTCAATTTAATCCTTTATATTTTGCGTCTACACTTTCCTTTATGTTAGTCTGTCTTCAAACTTGTTATGATCAGGAGAATGTTTTGATGTTTAATGCGAATATAGGGATAAAATTTTGGTTTGATGACTATAACATGTTGGTTATTAGGTGTTTAAAATGGAGAAGGAAACATTAGAAGTAACGAATAGTATAGTAAAAAACATTTAGATTAATATTAAATTATGAGATAAAAGAGTTAAAAAAAATTAAGCAAGAGTAAATAAACGAGAAAAAAAGTTGTCTTAAAATATCAATTTGAATATAAAAAGTTAGAAAACTAAGTTTTGTGTTAAACTTAGAAGACAAAACTATAGTCGCACTTATTTATAATCTCATATACTTCAAATATTCAATATTTTAATACCACTTGTTTTTTTTAGAAGTAAATGATATATTAATTCAAAAGGATATATTAAAAAAAAATTATATATAAAGTAAATAAAATCAATTTAACTTGTTGTGCATTGCCTTGTATAAAAATAATATATTGATTTTTTTATTCTACAGGAGACCTTGCTCTGTATTTGTTAGTATTTTGTTTATATTTTGAGTGGAAGTATTTATTATCATGTAAATATCAATCAGTCGATAAATAAAAATAAAATATTACATAGATATTTCAATTTTTTGTATACTCCTTTTCACATCTAATAAAATAATTTCTTACAAGACAACTTGTTTACTTTTGGAGTGCAATGCTTTCTCAATTTAATAAAACATATTTATTTTTTAATAAAAGATAAATTGAACTTAAAGACTTTGTTTATTTCAAAAAAATATTTAATTACAAAAGTTTATTTTACCTTTCACTTTTTCTTCCATGAAATATTTCTTTATTAGGATAATTATACAAACAATTTTGACTACTTATTTACATAATATAATGAAATAATAACTATTGAAATGTCACCCAAACTAGAAATGTGTCATATAGGTACCTGAAGATTACACATGTCACGAACTCATGTGGTAGTGCTAAAAACACCACCTTCTAACATGTTGTAGGAGACAAGTCAGAGACAGTTAGAAGACACGTGGAAACACCTTCATCTCACATCACTGCTTAAATAGATATTTTGCAGTTTCTTCATTCCTTTTTTACTTTAGACTCTTCAAAATGTTTCTAACTTAAAACACTATTAAAAGTATTTAGAGTAAAATATCAAACTTAAAAATCTTTAAAATATTTCAAAATAATTATTCCACATCATGTTTGTAAGTTTAATTAAGTTACTGTAAGCTTATTATTTTATAATTTAATTTGTTTTTTGAAGCGACAATTCGGGTAAAATTGAGTGGAAGAATTTTTTTCTTTAATTAAATTCAACTCAAACAAGTTATAACTAATGCTTTGTTTGGATTAAGAGGAGAATTCAAAGAATAGATTTAAGATGATTTGAAGTGAAAAAAGTTAGAATGTTTGGATTAAGGTAAATAAAGTGAAAATTGTATGAAAGTTTGTGAGTGATGTGATTGAAATTTTATTTTTTTTAATTTATAAAAATGTAAGTTTAGATATTTGTCTTTATATTTAAAAATTGTTGAAAAAATAATTTGATTGATTTTTGTGAATTGTAATTGTTTTAAAAAAAATATTTTTTTTAGTAATTGAAATATTATTTCCGGTATGTATTAGAGCTAACTTCAAAAAATAATAAATGATGTAAAATATTCGTACCATGTTTATGATTCTCAGAAACTTTAGTTAGAAAAAAGTTGTAATTGTGATTTATTTATTTTTAATTATAGTTGTATGAAATTAAAAGATTATTTTTGTTACTATGTTGGAACATATTATTTTCGATACTCTATTGGATATATAATTTGATGAAACAAAAAATATTTATGAAATAAATATTAATGCAATAAATTTAAAATTTAAAGCAAAATTCATGGATAAAGTCTGTGCATAACAAATATTATAAATGTGCATAGAATTCGTGTCATAATTAAGATTACAAATCCAAAAAGAAAACTGCATATGCATAATAAAAGATAACCAAATTTTTACATAGTTTAAGGATTTGTAGTTATTATCTTCATAAGCATTCAGCCAAACTAAACTTTTTTTTGCATATATACATAAATCAAATCATAGTACACTCATACATACATAAAATAAATAAAAATTATTAAAACATGAGAACAACACACATACATACATAAAAATAGAAAATGAAAAAAAAATTATCAAAACATGGTGTTTTTCCAGTACTAAAACACTCATTCTACACCAGTTGAGTTTTCACAACTTTGCATCAATTATAAGTTGTTATTTGTGTACCTGAGTCCACTTTCCAACCACAACCACCATGCACCACCCACAAACAACGACCACCAACCGCGCACCAGTTGGATATGTTTGTACATTCTTTCACCCTGGAATTGTCCTCTTGATTGGGCCTACAAATATAAACAAAAGCCCAGTTAGACTCATATTTTCAATTAAATCAATAAACAACTCTAGGTCTTTATCCTCCTTATTATATGGTTGTGTGAGGCTGGACAGTTTCCATCAGTGAGGGATGCGAGTTATTTTTAAAGTATTAAAAGTATGATTAAAGAAAAAAAAAAGATATGTATAACAGTTATTTCTAGCAATGTTGTTTTCAATAAAATTACATTTTTCGTATATAATTTGTGTTTTATTTTTTGGAAATAGGTTAGAACAATTCTCGGACCGAGGAGCCCGATCAATAGCAACTCAGAGTTTTAAATCAGGTTGCCATAACCATGAACTTGAGTAGTTGGTCAGAAGCAACCTAGAGTTTTAAATCTGGTTTCCATAAACACGAACCTGAGTAGTTCGGTCGGAAGCAACCTAAAGTTTTGAATCTGGTTGCCATAATCACGGACCTGAGTAGTTCGGTCGGAAGCAACCCAAATTTTGAATCTGGTTGCCATAACCACGAACCTGAGTAGTTCGATCGGAAGTAACTCAGAGTTTTGAATCTGGTTGCCATAACCACGAACCTGAACAGTTCGGTCGAAGGCAACCCAGAGTTTTGAATCTGGTTGCCATAACCACGAACCTCAGCAGTTCGGTCGGAAGCAACCCAAAGTTTTAGATATGGTTGTCATCACTTTGGACCTGAGTAGTTTGATAAAAAAACAACCTAGAGTTTTAAATATGGTTGTCTCCACTCGGACCCAAGAAATCAGCGTTCATAAAACAACTGAGAGTTTTAGATCTGGTTGCCATCACTTCGGACCTGAGTAGTTTGATAAAAAACAACCTAGAGTTTTAAATTCGGTTGTCTCCACTCAGACCCGCCACGGTCATAAAACAACTTAGAGTTTTAGATCTAGTTGTCACCACTTCGGAACTGAGTAGTTCGATTAAAAATAACCTAGAGTTTTAAATCTAGTTGTCTCCACTCAGACCCAAAAAGTCAGCGATAAAAAAACAACTCGGAGTTTTAAATCTGGTTGCCATCATTTCGAACCTGAGTAGTTCGATAAAAAACAACCTAAAGTTTTGAATCTAGTTGCCTTATACTCGAACACGAGCAGTTCAACCAAAACCAACTCAGATCGAATATGCAGGCCTAAAAGGTTTGGCTTTAAACTTGATTTATTGCTTTAAAATATATTGTTTTTCAAAGATAGATCCAACAAACGATCATACTTAGCCGCAAACAACTTCGACAACTACCTATGCCATGTGTGTTAGAATGTATGGCCTTAAACGAGAGGGGTAGTGAATTGTTTAAGAGGGGTTTTTGAAAACTTTTTCAGCTAGAACAAAATCCTTTGTACGAAACTCAATCACAGATTCAGTTAGCCAAGATATAAAGCACAAAACAGCAAAGCACCAGAAAAAAAATTGGTTATTTCTTCGAAACAATCGGTTGTTTATACCAGCAAAACAATGACAACTGAATTTAAATGAGTTTAAGGGAAGAAAGAGATACCCAAACAGTTTATACTGGTTCACTCTTAAGCCAAGAGCTACATCCATTCTCCAGAAGCCACTGGACAATCCACTAAGCAATCAAAACAGATTACACACAAACCACCAAAGAAGTGACCTTGAACCCTTCAAGAAACACACTTTCTTTGGCACAATACACACCACGAATGTTGATCTTGACAACCTCAAGAGCACACAACACTCCTTGGCAACAACACCAGAATTTACAAAATGTTCATAACGAATTACACTTGTTTACAGAACAATCTAAAATCAATACAGATGTAATTTTATTCCACTCTCTCTTGAGAAAACCCAAAGTTTGATGTGAATGTTCAAAACTTGAAAGCAATCTTTCACAACTCAAAAATTCAAATCTGTTTTTCTTGTTTGTTATAAAACATAAACAAACTATTTATAGCTTTCAAAGATTGGTCAAAACATTTAATAGAGGAGCGTATTCAGTTAGAAATCATTTAAAGCACACTCAACTAACAAAACAAAATTTTGTTAAGATTTTCAAAGAAACAATCGATTGAAACCACGAAACAATCGATTGTTTTGGTTTGACAGCAAGTCAATCAACCAAAACAGTTTTCAACCTTTTCAAAAACACCTAAGAGCAAAACAATCGGTTGTTTCGACAAAAAAATTGGTTGTTTCGACAAAACAATCGATTGTTTCGACAAAACAATTGGTTGTTTCGACAAAACAACAGGTTGTTTTTCACTTAGTTTGAAAAACACTTTAAACTCAAAAAGGTTTTAAAACACATTAGCTTTACATTCAACAAAGAGTGGATTACACAAATAAACTACCCAGATCCTATCCTAAACACAACAGCAACTCCAGCCTTGTATCAAACACTTGGATTTGGATTCTTCAAAGCCTTTGATCACTCTTGATCAACAATGTGTTGATCAAGTTTGGTTTTAACTTATTATTATTGCATAAAATTTATATTACTCTTCAAGATAAAATATATTGAACGATCGGTCTAGGCCGCAAATGTTTTTAACAAGCCTTTTCGCCCCACTCACTCGGTGATAAATGTTTAATTTCAGTAATATTTCATATTAAAATGCAAAGACTTACGAGGATTTATTGCTAATTTATATATAAATTAATCCATAATTTATGAATTTATACCTTTTTACATTTTTAATATCTTTATTTGAATAAGAGCATTTTATTCCCAAATTTGGTGTTAATTGCATGTTTTAGCGATTATTGTACTTGATAATTCATTGTTTCTTGTGAGATCGATATTCGTCCTTAAGGACAATTATTACTTATGAAAAACGCGATACACTTGCCGTAGAAAGTCATCACTCAGCTCAAGGCTGGGGGGTTGTGTACCGTCCCGTACTTGCTAGGAGTATGGTCGATCAAACACACCGACCAATTATGCTCCTACGTATAGGTGAATTCTGGAGGCCAAACAGTATCTTGGACATCAACCTTTGCGCCTCGTGAGCTTGCCCTAAGGATGGGGGGTTGTGTACCGTCCCAGAATTGCTAAGAATTAGGCCGAATAGACCAACCTATCGGGTCACCCACCAAGGCCGACCAAGCTAGACTAAAACACGACAAGGTGGGCCTAAAAAACCCCATCTCATTGATTTGGTACAAATAGTTGTACCGTCTTGGACATGCTAGGAATTGGGCTGACCGAACAGTCATAAAGCGTATAGAATGGGCCCAGACCCATCTTGGCCCGCTTTTTCAAAAGGTGTGGAAACAAGAAGTCCCGCCACAACATGATCAAGGTGTTTTCGAGACACAAAATCCCAACCTCGTTAAGTGTCTTGATTTATTCATATAATATCCTCGATTATGTCACATAAATGCTATAATTACCTGCACGATATTTCCGATTATATCACATAAATGACCTGCGTAATATCTTCAATTATATCATAAACGCTATAATTACCTGCACAATATCCCCTGATTATATTACATAAATGCTCTGATTATATTACATAATACTTCGATTTATATAGATGATATAGATAATATTCAAATTTTATGAAATGATACTCTAATACGCCACATTAAAACGTGGAGAAACCAAGATCAAAGAGACCCATGAATGCTTATAAATACATGACCACTTAACTTGCATCTTTGCACTATATTCACTACATACATAGTATTTTGCGCTCTTACTGACTTGAGCGTTGGAGTGTTATTGTAGGAGGAGTCTCCCTCAATCCCTGAGGATTGAATCACTAGAACTTGAAGGAAAACTACTAGAAACTCATCCAGTTTTTGACCGACCTCGAGTTGACGAAAAGAAAAAATAACTATTATAAAATTTAATAAACACATTATGGAGAATAATTTTATAAATAGATGATTGTGTAATATTGTCATCACCATTAAACTATTTTCTTACAAATAGCATACTTTAAAAATTACTTAAAATGGGACACGTAAATAATTATTGTCATATAAACTGATTAAAGTTGATTTGATTATAAATATGATTTTTTTTTTGCTTGTTAATTATCTCAACATGCTTCGGAATGCATCTCATTGTTTTTTTTTCTTATTTTAATAACATTGTCATTTGTCAATATGAGTGACTATATGCATTTAAAGTAATTTTGTTGGCTAATAAAGTTCTAAACTCACAACCCAAGGCCTTCTTTGTTAGTTGTTTAAAGACTACCCATCTAAGAAACCCAATCAAATTTGGATTTTGACTTTGAGGAAGAAACAGAAAAGGACAGAAATAAAAAAAATGAGAAAAATTAAATTAAGCATTTAGTAGTTCAGCGAAAAATTAAAAAAAAGTATTTAAAAAATATATAATTAAATTGATGTAATAAAATATATAAAATAATAAAATGAATGTCATTATATTTTAAAATTATTTTTCTTCCTCTTCTGACTTAACCAAATTAGTAATCCCTTGCTTTTCCGTTTGTCTCTGTGAAACAAACCCTTAATTTCTGGATATAGAGATGGATCAAAACTTGTAAATTGGCATATTTAGGTAACTTGATGAAGAAAAGGCAAGGTGTAGTGTGTAATCATAACACAACCATAAATGATTGATAGAACATTTCACCCCAAGAGAGAGAGATTTGGGGAAAAGACAAAAAAGATTGCAACTTTGAGAAGCTCATCCTTCATGGTTTTGTATTGCTACCAAATATTTCCACAGTTATGAGTTGGGCAAATTGGTTAGCCATAGTGAATAAATATGAGTTTTGTGTTGTGTTGTGTTGTGGCTTTCATTTTGGTTGCTTTTCCAGGCTTCAGCAATGAACTCAACTGTGAAAGCATATGGTGCAATGAACAAACAGGTAAATGCCAAACATTACCACTTTTCAGGGACTGAAAGGAACATCCCAACCTTTCCCTGCCCTATTCCTATTTAATGCACAATACTTTTTCTTTCCACTTATTTTACCACTTCCTTATTCTTTTCCATCACAAATAACATTTTTCTAACTACTTAGTTCTTCTCAAACCAAGCAATTATAGAAGAAAAAATATGTTAAGTTTTTTATGACAAACTTAACTTTTATATCTTAAATCACTTTTATATTTTCTCACATGTTAAGTTTCACTATGAATTAGTATACTGTTCACTTCCTTCTGGTTATAGTATAGCCATTCTTTATTTTGAAATCACCAAAGGGTAATGGCAAAGTCTAAGTTTTGTTATTTTTTTTGGTTGAGTATTATTAAGCAATGACCGTTGGGAAATTAGAAGTAGTGTTGTGGTGATAAAGTTACAAATGACTTTGGCCATAGCTAGGGCTCCTTCTACCAAATTGTGACAGCGACAAGATTAGAGTGGGAGCAGGATTATTTTTTCACACCTGGTGCAAGTTAGCAAAAACGTAGCTGGTAGGAAAAGTTGGCAAGTTAGGTGAGATATCAGTCATTAAAATGATGAGAAGAAGATTTAGATAAGCACAGGAACCAAAATAATCATATATGAATAACTGCACACTGTACTATTTCTCCTTTTCTTTATTTTTTGTGACTTTATTTTTTGTGAGATTGTGAACTCATAATAATCTATAAGAGATTTGAAATATTTTGATATTATATTATAAAATATATTTTTAAGTTTAACTCAACTTATCAAACCGACTTATGAGATTGAGATTTGTACCTACTTATATATAATCTTCATTTCTAGTAGACGTGAGATCTCTAATAAAATAGAAAAACACAAAAATATACAAAAATTAAGTAGAAAAAAAGAAATTGTTTAGTAAAAAAAATAATAAAAGAAAAATTTGTTTTTATTATTTACTAATTATTATAAGAAAAAAGAGAATATATTTATAAAAAAAGTACTTATAAACGATCGTGGTCATACAATTTCTTTTTTCCATTTTAGTAACGTAATCAACTATGTTGCTGTGTGTCCATTTCTGTACATTTTTCCAAAGAAAGTTCGTCCATTCTCTCAATTTTTTCTTCTTCACACGTTCATTCGTTAGAATCACTGCTTATCCTTCATTTATTCACCTTGTTTATTTCTATCACATATCCTCCATTTTTTCACCTTGTTTATCCTATTGATGCAATACTGTGTAGAAGATAATTATTATTTCTATATCCATAAAAAGATATACAATATTTTCATCATTTATTAATATTTACAATTTTTCTATAATACATAGTTATTTTTTATTATTATATTTTTCAAGTATTTGTCATAGGTTGAAAAAAGTAAAAGGAAGAAGATGTTGAATGTAGTCAAGGTATATTAGAGCATATAAAATGGGAAAAATTTTAATAAAAAGGAAAGATGCAATTTTCGGAAAGAATTATCAAAATAGTAAAATGATCAAATTTAAAAAAAAATAGTTGTGCCATATTTTTATTATGAATAAATTGTGTACCCCATTTTTATTATGAATAAATGTGTATGTATAATAAACTTTGAATTTGTGAGAATAAAGTTCTGTCTATCAGGTTGACACAATTTCAACGAAAGAAAAATTTAAATTTTTTTAAATTGAAATTATTTCGATGAGAGAGAAGTCTATTTTTTTTAATTGAAATTATGTTAAGATAACATGATTTGACTCGAACAAATTTAAAATTATATTATAAATAAATTATTTAATCACAATAAAATCGTGATATGGTCGGATGATTTATCTATCTTTATAATTTTTTACAAAAATTACACTAATTTTTTTTAAATATTCCTGAAAAATGGATGTACCATGTGGTCAATCAATTACTAAGGTAATGTTCCATGAGACAAAAGTTAGTAATTAAGTAGATGGTAGTTAAACAATTAAGTAATATTTAATATTATGAAAACTTTAACTTTATATTTATATTTGATAGATCAATTTCAACAATTTTAAGAAATTGATTTCGAAAAATTCATTTTAAGAAATTGAAACGTATGATATTTAAATTAATTGTAATTCAATTTTCTTCATTTTTAAATATTTTATCAGTATAATGTAATTAAAATATTTTAGATTTAATTTTTTCAAATAAAATAATTGAATTTCTCTTTTTAAAACAGATTTCCATTCTCAGAGTATTTACTTTAAAATTATACTTTACAAAAAATATCATTGAAATTTAAATATTTAAATATTCAAATAGTATTTAATATTTTGATTTTTAATATATATATATATATATATATATATATATTCAACTTTATCTCTTTTTGAGTGAATTTTAAATTTTATTGTTAGTATGTTTCCATTTTTTTAAATTTTTTCATTTAAATAACATATTTTATCTCAAAGAATTTAAAATTCACCAATTAAATAAATTACTCTCTTAAATGACCTCATCTAAAATTATTATATAAGATATTTTTATTGAAAAAAATAATAAAAAAATAAAAAGATAGACAAAATAATCAGATAAACTCTATAATTATAATCACTGGTGGAACTTATAAGGGATCATGGTAGTCCGAGTCCTCCAATTTCTCTCTACATCGATTCACCACTTTTGATTTTTTTTTTTTGGAAAACAAAATGAAGGGTTTCTTACTTTTTTTTTTTTTTTATCAATTCGGATACTTTTTTTAAATGTCGTGTCCGTCGGATACATATATCAAACATCAACACTAATACGAAACTCGTAAGATATATATCGGTAAAGTGTATAATTCAAAAAATATTTATTGAATTTTTGACAATTTTAACATGTTCTAACACAATTTTAAAAAAATATTAATTTTCTAAAAATTCAAATTTATCTTTAAATATTTATTATGATTATAAAATTAAGGAACAAATCTTTGAACAAGTCACGTAAAATATCTTTGTGTTTAAAAAAATCTGAAACATACTTGTACAAATAAATTTTTATTGTCAATTTATATAATTCAAAATTATGTAGTATATAGATATGTGTCCGCGTGTCCTATATTTTAGAAATTATACATATTTTCGTGTCTGTGTGTCCGTGTCGTATTTATTAATGTCCGTGTCAGTGTACGTGGTACATAGGTTCTTGGTAATTAAGAAAAAATATATAGGTTCTTGGTAATTAAGAAAAAATATATAGGTTCTTGGTAATTAAGAAAAAATATAGTTATTTGATAAAACTTATTTACATGCAAAATAAAAATGATAAAATACACATATAAGAGAAAATGAGTTCGCCAATATTATTTTGCGATCGGTAAAAAAGACTGTTAGTTATAACTTTTATTTGAGATTAAACATATTAAAATTAAGCATGTTATTTTAGGTCTCCAAATTATTGATTGACATTGAATATAACATAAACTTATCTAAAAAACGAATTCAAGGTCCTTTAAGTGTGTACACACATATATATTATAAAAAATATCCTATAAACCATTTAGCAGTTACATCAATGAGAAGTCACTTCCACCTGCAATAACATTTCTGATCTTTTATTTGATTTTTTGAACCTTTCACACCTATCAGTATCTTTTGCACCATCCAAATAATGGTAAAGCTCATATTGTGTCTGTTTTTGTTTGGTACACAAATGTCACCCGCATCTATCAGCAACTTTGGCAAACATTATAGTTAAATTACCAACGTTACTAACTTTTGTTTTGCATCTCCTTAGACCAGCTACGGCTAAAGTTGGTAAAATGAAGTGGCCCACTCCCAATAACGAATGGACAAGCTCCTTCTCAATTTCACACACTAATTTAACCAACCTACCTCAATACTATCTTCTTTCTTCACAGACTTAGACTCTATTTCAATTTAGATATAAGGTTTCAATTACCAACCCAATTAAGATACATTTCATTCTCATGTGTGTATATGAACAGAAGAAAATAAATGTAATAAATTAACTACAATTCCTCCTATCCCTTTTAATTCGGTAGTTTTAGATTAAATAAATGGTCTCGTTTTGAGTATATTTAGGTTGGAAGGGTTTTAACCAAGACAAATAATCCTTGACTTAACTAAGACAAATAATCCTGATTCTACAATATCAAGATTGTTCAACATTTTTATTTTATTTTTCTTTCTCAGTCAGTTTTTCCTTTCTCATATAGCTCTCTTCCTGACGCCTTTTCGCTTCTTCCTATTTCTTGTAACTCCTTTGATTACTTAACTCTCCAGATTCTGTAACAGTAATCCTCAGCACAAAGATAATGTTTTCTAAGAATTATAACTGCGTGATACGAAAATAAAAAGATGAATTTTGCTGCCAACATTCTACCCAACGTCTATTTAGAAAAATGTAGAGATTTATATGAAATCCTAAAGCAATATAATATTTTGGGAGTTTGGTGAGACATGACACTGTCATCACATGTTGTTGGGCCTTTATCCTGCAACTAAACTAAAAGTTTCGAGACATATCAACGATTAGCTTAAATATGATAATGACATTTTAAACGGTGAACTACAATTATTGGATGATTTGTTTTCTCAGTTTCTTCACTTTCACGCATCTAAAATCAGTCACGACACACACAGTTTTCCACAAAATAATAATAATAAAAAAGTTAGAAAGATAAGATGGGGGATATTAGGAGAGTATTTTGTTTATTTTAAGCAGGATCTCACTTTACGATGGAGTGCCCTCAGGCTCAACACATGCATTCAGCTTTGGAAGCAAGAGAGGTGAAAACCTAACAGTAGCAACTTGCTCATAAGCAAATAGGGCATGGTTGAGTTTGAGAAATTTAAAATATTGTATGAGCCTTATATCAACTAGCACAATCAATCCACTTTGACATCATTACCATCGCCATTAGATGTTGACGTGATGTTGATTTGTGGTCACATTGGCAAAACCATTAAGTACTCTAAAGACGAACTAACAACTTTTCCATTTATTGTCAAAGAGTTTGGTCAATTCCGTGTGGAATGGTGTGGTTTATGAAGAAAAGGATGGCTGGGGTAATCAAATTCCAAGTTCATAATATCTAATGCTTGTGAGTGACTAGTTAGACAAAACTGGGATGATGCAATTTCTTCCTTTTTCACTCAACAAGTAGCCTTTAGGGACCCATTAGTCTGTTGGACGCAAAGCAAAGTTGGCTGTTTCTTCCTGCACATCCATATATTCTCTCAGCTCCATAAATTTTCATATTTTCAAAAATACTTCTATGTAATATTTCGAATTATATAATTTAAAAATCTTTTTTTAAATTTATAATTAGTTTCTAAATTACATAATCTGAAAGTCTTTTTTCATATACATGATTAGTTTTCAAATTATGTAATCTGGAAGTCTTAGGTTCCAGATTACATAATCTGGAAGTTCTTTTTCTCAAATGCGTGTTCAGATTACATAATCCAGAAGCTACTTTATGGGGATGACAGAAGAACTTATGGAGGTGCAGGAAGTAACAATCAGCAAAGTTGGCTCTTTAAGAATAGGCTACTTTAAATTAATCCAAAGCCTGAAATGGGTTCTAGGTAGCTTGAAATGGAGGGAATTTCTTCCTGCACACCCATAGTTTCATCCTGCATCTCCATAAGTGTGATGAATTTCCATTTTACCCTCAATAAAAAATAAATAAACTCACAACATTTTTCCTTTTAACCTTCTTCATCTTCTCTATCCCCATGTTTTTCAAGTAAATGTCAATAGTAAAGGGAGTCGTCTCAACCTTTCACTACTTTCGTCGCAATTGCAACTCTATAACAATTTTTTTTATAATTTTCTTACTAAGTATTATGAAAATCCTAAATAACTTTATTAACAATATACACGTCACTTAACATAATAAGTGCAACAACATCACTAGTCGCACTGCATATGTCACTAAATCTCATCCCTCACGTGCAAGAATTTATTGGCTAAATCATTAAAGCACACAATAATCTTAAAAACCTTCTTCAGATACTTGTGCAAAACTATTCTGTTTGGAATACAAATTTGTATTCCATATTGCACAATCAAAATATAAAATTTGTATTTCAAATTGTACAATTCAGAATATAATATTTTATTTTGGGTTTAAAAACACCTTTCAGATTGTACAATTTATCATGATGCATTTTGAATTGTACAATGCAAAAGGTAATTCCAGATCTATAAATACTTTATGAATTGTACAATCTGAAATTCATAATACTAGACGATACAATCTGAAATGTTTCTTTTAAATTCATAATTAATTAATGGATTGTATAATCTACAATTTATTTATTTTCTTGGTAAATATAGTTATGATTGTACAATCCAAAACGTATTATCAGATAAAAAAAATCCTTAAAAATCCTTAAGAATTATGTAATCCATAATACATAAAATCCACTATTGCGGCAAGTGTGGCCTGACCTATGTTTATCAGAAGGCCGGTGCCTAATTCCTAATTGTTTTCGTTATTAGTATATAAATTTGGGAATGTTCTGTTCGTTTAATACTGTTTTGATAAAACTTCTATGGATACTCTTTATTCTCTCCAATGTGTTGTTATTTTTGTTAGAATGAAATTTAGAATTTGGTTTTGAAAAAAAAAATACATAAAATCCAAATTTTTATATTTTGATTTCTATAATCAGTAAAGTCTTTGAATTCTATAATCCATAATTTTTAAAAAAACATGGATTCGAAATGGTATTTTTAGGATTTACATAATTATGAAGGTGTAGAAAGAAATTATTGGGAGTGCAGGAAGAAAATCACGAAAGCTTCATAAAAAAAAAGTAGGAATCCATAAAGGATTAATTCAACAAAGTTTTTTCCTGCACCCCTTCATTTTTCTTCTTGCACTTCCACAATTTTTAAATTCCAAAACTAGCCTTGACTTTTTATTTGAAAAGGGAACCTGCAATTTTTTGAATTACGGATTTGTGAATCCATAATGAATTTTTTGCATTACGGATTATGAAATCTGGAAACATACTACGGATCACAAATCTGGAAGATTATCGGCCTAACAAATTTGGAAGATTTACGGATGCACCAATATGGAGTTTTGCGGATTCAATATTTCGGAAGACAAAAAAAAAAGTGTGGATTTTCTATTCCGTAAACATAGCGGACTGCATTGTTTGGAATCACAACATATGTATTGGAGAAACAAAAATCCGCAATAAAAATGTAACTATAGATTCAGAAAGCAAAAAAAAATTACTTACCTTCTTCGAATAAAGAACCGCCAAGAGAAACCACCGAACCACCAAGTCGCTGGAAACATCACCGATTACCACCAAGAGAAACGCCTTCTTGTGCCAAGAGATGGAGTAGCGTTGCCGTTGAGAGAGCATGCAATTTGTCTATGTGCAGTCTGTGCAAAGGAAAAAGAAAGGGTAGAGTGTGGGTGTTGTGTGCATTTTAGGATTTTTAGAAAATATTAGGGATAAGTTTGTTTATGCATAACATTGTGGGGTGTAGAAAGAAAAATGTAAAGATACAAGAAGAAACTGTCTTAATTCAAAATAGAATGCATTGCCTGCCTACATGTCCGCTCTAAACTAATTTAGAATTAAAATAAATTTTATTAAAACAATTATAACATTTAAATATTTTGAAATGTAAGATTATTTAATAATTGTGATAAGTTATTTTATTTAATAAATATTTATTGATTAAAAATAAATTTAACTTCATTTATTTTTTTTAAGTCATTAAAGGTCCTTTAATGAAATATGCATAAGACACTTAAAAAAATTGAATTTAGGGGAGAGGTTTTTAACTGAGGTTAAAATAAACTCCAATAAGTAGTGGAGATTTTTCTAAACCCTATAAGTGTTAGAAATTTTATTAAATTTTTTTGAACCCCTGCATTATTAAAAACTATAGCAAAATTTTATTAATTTTTCATTTTTTCTTTTATGTTCTGTTTTTCTAGAATCACGTAATGCTTTTAACAATTTCGAAGGCACACATATTCGTTTTGTAGAAAAAACTTTTTCTAATCTTCATCTCTTCGCACAAGAAAACATTCTTTGTGTGTACTATCTTATGTTTCCCTTTGCCCTATTTTATTTTAAAAATTGATTTTCTCTCATTTCTCACGTTCTTTGTGGTGCTTTTGAAAACTCTATTTGTTCGTCTCTTTGTTTTGCTTCCAAATGAAAGATTTTGAAAAAAAGAAAACGAGTCCATTGCATTATCTCATTCGCAATCTAATGTTTTTTTTTCGTGGAAGCGAAATGTTAGATAGTTCCTTCATTTTCATCCCAATCTAATGACTTTGGAAAGATCTCAAGTACGCTCAAGGTTTGTTTTCATTTCTCTCACATATAAACTCACATTCACAAAAAATGAAGGATTAATTATGAGTTTTTGGATGTAGATGCTTCACACCATTTCTTCGAGTGAGAGTGCTGCTTGCAAGTGCTATTTCTTCAAAAAAAATAAAAGGTAAACTGATGCAAAACTAGCTTGTTTTGGTTTCTTCTTTGTTGTAGTTTTGTATGTTGTGGAAGAATGGACTTGAAAATGACATCAATGGTTGAATGGAAGTGTGGAGAAGATGAAATGAAGAAGGGAAGTAGTGGCTTAGAAGAGGTGTGGCCAACTTCTAAGAAGATTCAAGCAAAACACTAATAGAAGTGCAAACTTGAGAATGAGAATTTGAAGACAAACGAGCTAGCAACTTGGGCAACATTTCATTATCAATTCAAAATCTAATTTACTAGGGGGCCAGCACTTGTATTTATAGTGCTATGGGCATCCAATGTGCAAGTTTTAACCCTAAAAACTCTCCACTCATAGAAGGACAAGTGACTCTCTCTAATTGGAGGAAATCTTCTCAAATTAGAGATTGACAAGTGTCCTCCTCTAATTGGAGAGAATCCTCTCCATTCTCATGAAGACAAATGTCCTTTTGGCATTGGTGGGAATCCTCTCCATTAAGGAGATGACATGTGGACCATGCCTTCATTGCCACTCCATGCTTTCTATTTGCACTTTAGTAACTTATTTGTGCACCCTCGATGGTCTAGAGTTACAATTTGTAACTTTAGCTAGACTATTTCTTTTTCTATTTACACCCTACTCTAATTGGCCCAATACATGGTCTAAAACATGGCCCAAGACAATGGACGAAATACAAGCCCAAAATAAGCCTTACACTACTTTGTACATTGTTTATAAAACTAAATAAAAAATGGAGGAGCAGACAACAATTAATTCTCCCTGAGATGAAAGTCTTTTAAGCTCCTTTTTTTTGCTTCCAATCTTCTTAGCCAAATGTTTTGAGGTTAAATGGTTTTCAACAAAACCCTAAGCATCATGAAACTCTTTTATAAACCCTAAGAATGGATATGCTAGTTTATGATGATGTGTCTAATAATTGGGAATTTTTTATTTTAAGTGCAAGGAATTTACTAAATTTGTTTTCTAATTGTAATCTAAAACCGCAGGTTTAATCAAGGAAGGTGAAGTAGAATAACTTAGGGCCTTTGTTGATTTTCTCGTGGACTTGTGCAACTCTGTATCACCTATTAGAATACTTTACTGTTTTTTACCAGTTTTTTTTTTCTTTTCGAAATGATCTATTCAACATTGGAATAATGCAGTTATTTGGATTATATAGTTTGTTGGGTTTTGGTTATTTTAAAGCGGTTAGCATTTTTTCTATTAGCTTGTTTTTGCAGCTACTTTATATAGTTTTTTTTTTCTATATATTCTTGGTAAATGAATTTATGAGAAATTATCCATCTAAGTCTTTTCTTCTTCCTCTCATTACACCATTTTTAACCTTAGACAACACACAAAAAAACATTGTCTGAAGTAGCAAAAATGTTGCCTTAACTTTAGACAACGCTTTTTCAGGTGTGAAATACGCAACCGTGAGCTTAGGTTTAAGCAACACTTTTTTGCAGTTGTTGTCGTATACTGGTAGAATTAGACAACGTTTTTTGAAAAAAAAAATTAGGCAATGGATTTTCTCATGATATTTAGACAACACATTTTTCAGTGTTGTCTATTGTTCAAACAATATTTTTTTAAATGTTGTCATTGGTAAAGACAACACTTATTTACATGTTGTCTATCTTTTTAGGCAACACTTATTTACATGTTTTTCTGTGTTTTAAGCAACACTTATTTTGTGTTTTCAGTGCTACATATTGATAAAACATGCAATGTTTTTTTTTTTCATAATCAGCGATTTTTCTTGTTCCAAAATCGAAGTGCGCTGTCTAGAAGTTCTATATTATTAAGTCATGTACTATGAGTACATCTTAGTAGTTAGTTATTAATTTTGGGATATTAGTAGACCATTGAAGAGAATGTGCAGCTTTGGTGCTTGGTAAGGTTTGATAAACCTGCAACATACATAGCTTGGTGGCTTCACTTTTTTTTGACAAGGCACGAATCTTCTCTTCTACTGGTCATGACAACTCACCGTCGTTTTAATTAGAGTTGCATTGCGTTGTCTTTTCTTTAAAATCTGAGGTTGTTACCATGTTAACAGTTTGGAGCATCCGAAGCACTATTCATATATATTATTCTATTATTTATTCAACTCTGTCCACTGCTTTGCTGTTTCAAACTTACAATGCCAAATGTTACATTTCCACTTCCACCCTTCGGCCATAAAAGAATGAAAAAGCTTCTCATCTTTGAAGTTTTCATAATTTTAGTGATTACTATATAATGATGATCTCTTTCCCAAACATATATAGCTACAAAGAAAGGGGGCACACATGCATATATAAAAAACAAGCTCCCGTGGATGAGTAACTTAAATGGTTGTCTCTTAATACAAATTTTGTCAGGGAAATATGAAGCTAAAACTTTGGATACCATCTTATTAATATTAAACAAAGTTTATTAGCGTCAGGCATTTCTCCTTTTGCAACAATTGCTACTGCCTTTGATTATTCTTAGGAGTTGTGGCCAGTTTACTTTGAGGTTACCCCAAGAAATCAAATATCATATGTGAAACTTCGGACCCACGATTCTTCTGACTTCTAAGGATTCTTTATAAAATAAAAAAACAAAGAAACAAAAACTTTATGATCACTGCATTTCTAGTTTCTTTTGCCTCACTCTGTCTATAGTTTACTACAATGCTTTTGCTCCACAGACCATAAAATTAACCTGCATTGTATGACAGAAACCAATTACATAGCATAATACACCAAGCACAGATCCATACCTTCGGAATCTTGGTTAACGTAAAACACATAACAGAGGAGAAGACCATGTGAAGTAGAGTCAATCCCAGAGGATAGGGGAAGTTAATTTCTTTAGAGGACAAAACCCACTGCAGACACAAATTGAAAAGAAAAATTAGGCATCAGCTACATAACAACACAACGATTAAGCATTTTCTCCTCTATTATTAATTTCTCAAATGAATTCACTCACAAACTAAGAATAGAATAGATTATCCTTGTATGCATGCTTGAACTTGAAAAGCTTCTTAATTTTTGCATGTACTCTTTCGTAAGAGACAATAATCTTTTGTGCATCATAAGATATATGAGCTTGCTGAAGATAAGCCAATTTCAGAGCTGAAACAGTGTCAAACATTATTGTTGGTTTATTCATTATTATTATTATTTTTTTTATCAGTAATATTGTTGGTTTATTCATAAAAAAGGAAATGGGGGCAAGGGTGGTTCTTAGGAATATTAGGAAGATGATACCACCCAAAAAAACTAATAAAGCTTGAACAATCAGAGACTATAATTATTGACAACTATTAAACTGCATAAAAAAATGTATAGCATCTTCTGTAAAAATGGAGATAATGATTACATTACACAATAATTTTTTTTTTTCCACCTTTATGCTTTGTTTGGATTAGAGAGTGTTGGGAGTGAAAAGTTGAGGATGTGGGAAAGTGAAAGTGTGATATGTTAGAGTGATATGTGAGGAAAGTTGATTGAAATTAGTGAATGATGTAATGGTTGTAAGAATATTTTAATTATTTTTAATGGTATAAATTGTAAGATTACAAATTTATTTTTGTGTATAAAAAAAATAATTTTGTGTACATTTTAGTTCATTAAAATAATGTAAAATTTAATTATAAATAAAAGAATATAAAATTAAAATAATAATAATTAATAATAATATTATTTAATTATTATTAATTTATTTAATTTATATTTATTATCATTATTTTAAAAATTCATTTTAAGTAACATTATTATTTTATAAATTAATTTTACATATTATTTTTATTTTAATATTTAAACATTTATATTATTAATATTAATATAAAATTTACTGTTATAAATATATAAATATTTATAATATTATTATTTATTTTATTATTATATTATATAATTATATTATATTATTATAAAGCCTAAAATTTCAAATTATGTATTTTATTAGTTCTGATTAATAAGAAAAAAAATAGATGTACAATATATGATTAATTCATAGGAAATTTTATAAAAGAAATGAGAGTACATGCGTCATTACCATATTTCTAGGTGACTTTCTTTCTTCTCCCTCTTCTTTCTTTGCACTTGTGAGAAGGAACCTTCAGCTTCCAACCATCTACTCCCCCGTCCCCACACTCTCATTAATCAGCTGATCCAATCAAACAAGGGGGTGATTAGGACATCCGTCGTCGCCTATAGTCCACCCCGAGAAACAAACACTACCTTAAACTTATGTCTCATGATGAACATTTCTGCATGAGATGACTCTTTTTCATTAGTATCCTTCACTTCCTATCACATAAAAGAAAAAAAGATTAGCGAAAGAAAAATAAAACCATCAATACACTAATTATGAAATTCGCCTAACCTTTCATATCGTATCTCAACAAAAGCTTTAGTTTCTTCTTATGATAGTAAATTTTGCTCTACTTATTTTGTTCTTCTCACTATGAACCTTTGTAATAAAATCACAGGTTAGAGTTTAGTTTGTAATAAAATAGAATATGTTCAATGATTGAACTGATATACCTGATCCAGGTGTAGGTGTGGTATTAATGTCTTTTCGCAGAGAAAAGAATATGGCACCGAATTTGGCCTTGAAATGAATGACATAGTAAAAGATTAATAAAGCTTAAGAGAAATATCTAAAACATTAACATCACAATCTGAATCCAATGGTGAAGCCTTCTAAAGACCACAACCACTGGGCTCAGAGGAACAAATTTCAAGTCAATGACACTTTCCGTGAGTCCAATCTTTCTCAACATTTTCATTCAACTTCATTAGATCAAACTTAAATTCAAAGTAAAATCTTTTAAATCTCAGTCATTTGATTTTCATCTACCTTGTGTTGTTTGTGTAAGAAAACTCATATTACATTACACAAAACCTAGTTTAAATTCTTTTTCAATCACGAGCCATGTTTTAAAATATTTTCATAGCAAAAAGGAATTGTTGCATGAAGATTTCAAGTACAAGAAAGGCATTGATTCGGTTGTGGAGGTGAAGAAGGAGGTTCATGCAACACTCAACTCTATTCAAATGTGAAGGTGAAGAAGGAGTTATTTTTTAAATATGTGGATCAAGAATGTCTCACATATGCTATGGCTTTCGAAGACATTGGTGTCTCATCCGTGAATAACTACATTTCAAAATATGGTTGACATAAATTAGTTTTAAGATACATATATGTTCAAGAATTATAAAATTAATTTAACATATCATGTTACCTCTTTCCAATCACTTTTAAGGCCTAGTCTTACAATGGTAATCATCCATTACATAACGTAATAGCCACACTCATAGTTTTTTGGTTGTTTATTACACTCATAGCTTCCTGATTGTTTATATCGACCATTATTTTATATCTTTTGATTGTGCTAAGAAACTTAAGTTGCCAGTCCGAGAATTAGAAATTGAGTTAGTGGTATCCACACCAACATAAGGTATTATAGTAACTTCTTCTATGTGTGTTGAGTGTCTAGTAATTATAGATGGGCAGAGATACAAGATCAACATGATTTGTATACTTCTAAAAGATTTGGAGGTTATATTGGGAATGGATTGGTTGCCTGCTAATCATATCCTTATAGATTGTGGTCAGAAGAAGTTAATTTTCCCTAAATTAAAAGGAATGCAGGTTATCTCAACTCAGCAGTTTGAGAGAGAGATACAAGAAGGTGCAAAATGTTTTGTGCTCTTGACTTGTTCTATAGTTACTGCTAAAGTACTAAAAAATATGTTTGTAGTTCAAGAGTTTATGGATGTATTTCCTGATGAGATTCCTGGACTTCCACCTAAAAGAGAGATAGAATTTGCAATAAACTTGATTCCTGAAGCAGGCCCCGTGTCAATTTCTCCATATCGAATGACACCACTGGAGTTAGCTGAATTGAAAAAACAACTAGAAGACTTATTAGAGAAACAATTCATTCGACCTAGTGTTTCTCCATGGGGAGCTCTAATGCTATTAGTGAAGAAGAAAGATGGTTTGTCACGTCTATGCATAGATTACAGACAATTAAACAAGTTAACAATAAAGAATAAATATCCTCTTCCTAGAATTGACGATCTGATGGATCATTTGCATGGGGCAGTTGTCTTTTCTAAAATAGATTTGCGCTGAGGTTATCACCAAATTTTAGTGAAAGCGAAAGGTGTTCAGAAGACTGCTTTTAAATCAAGGTATGGTCACTATGAGTTTCTGGTTATGCCATTTGGTGTGACCAATGCTCTAGCTATCTTCATGGATTATATGAATCGGATATTCAAACCTTTTCTTGATAAGTTTGTGGTAGTGTTCATAGATGACATCTTAATTATTCTCGTACAAGGGAAGAACATGCATAACATGCTAATAACAAAATAATCTTCGGAACGAAAGATTACTCTTTATTTTCAATGGTGTTGTTTATATAAATGATTTAGACATAGAAGATTCACATAACAGTAAAAATATATTTGTTATATTTTGATAATCTAAGTCTTTGCTAGAATCCTTTTATTGTAGGATTGTTATTTTATAAATATAATCGAGATGTAATGATGTTTCTCTTGAACTAATCTTGTAAGTATCTATTTTAGAATAGTTGTTATATGATAAAATGAACAAATTGAATTGGAGGTTTATCTCTCATACACATTTCTTTTATGTATCTGCATGATCACGAATCTCCTCCAAATTTTAAATAAACATAAAACGACATAATAGATTAGATAATATTTTTTTTTATAACTTAATTGATATGGTGATCATACTATATTTCTAGTCTATTAAAAATGAAATAGATAATTTGTTATAGTTGGAATTGAAGGTGAAGATGGATTGATGAACTAAAAGGGTAATCCATTGATTTGGTCTCTCTTTTGAATTCACACTCTTAAAAGAAAAGGAGTTAAATTAGGCAAAAAAAAGTTATTAGTGTTGTGAGATCGGAGTGCCATTTAGTTTGTGAATTGATATATAATTCATGTGTGCGTGAGAGGTATCCCTTACCACGTTCCTTACAAAAATATCACAAAACTAACTTCAAACCGTGAAATACATACTATACTACTAAATTAGTTATGTCACCACTAACTTGCCCCCTATTGCTCCAAAACTAAACGTCGATATTCAAGTATAATATCTACACTCCCCAAATGAAAAATCGCATAATATTCATGCAACACCTATAGATTCAACAACTGAGCTGGCAAAATTAATTTTGTTTCACTCATTTCCACTACCACAATGATTAACACTTTTCTGACCCACAACCTCACCCCTCTACTCCTTCGGACCAATGGAAGGTTGCTTTTCCATAGTACATTTAACTCATATTTATATATGAATCACAATAATCATCATCAAATACAATAAAACAATTTAATATATTTTATCAAGATTGTTACGTTAGTCTAATAACTCAAGCACTAATTTTTATGACTTATTATTATTTGAAATAAAAACATGTCTGTACCGGTATGGGGCGAAACCGATTCCTGGTTTTTTTGACAGAGACCCGCCTGACTGCTCGATACCTGGTCTACCTGGCCGAGATCAAGTGAATCTGGCCGAGACCTACGAGACTTGGCTGAGACGACCGAAACTTGGTCTAGCTGACCAAGACCAGGGAAACCTGGCCGAGACCTACGAGACTTGGCCGAGACGACCGATACCATGTAATCTTGGCCGAGATCAGGGGAATCGCCACGGTCGGCCTGGCCAGCCGACCCATATTACCGTTAATGCTCAAGCCAAGGTCAGTGAAGTTAATCCGTCATTAAGAATTAGGTAATACAATCCTAAGCAGGTCCACTCTGATAAACGGGCCCAACAAGGTAGGCCCATTAGAATAATATAAATAGCACACATCCCAAGGAGAAAGGTACGTCATTTATTACTATTCACCTACGAGAGTACTGATCACCCGCTTACTGACTTGAGCGCGTCGCATGTACCGAAGAGAAGCCGAAGGACGAGAAGAACCCCAGTTCATCACCCAACAACCTGACCAACCGAAGAAAGGAGAAGAAGACTTCAATAATTCACTAGGTCTGATCTCCCTATTAGGAAGAACGTCTTTACTAATTTAGAATTAATTTTGTCTCGGCAAATCCACTCCAAAGTCATAATTGAATAAGTAAATGTTAAGTCTAGGAGGGTAGATGGCAAAAAGAACTTTATCTTGTCCATACATTCAATGTTGACCTCTTTACTTTTTCTCTTTTGAACGATAACAGCATCCAAAACTTAAAAACAGAAATAATAACTATAAAGCATATTTGTTCTTTCTTTCATCTTTGAAAAAGGACCACATTAATTGAAAGTGAACAACCGAAAATTTCGGAAGATTTAAAGCGGTTGAGCTTGAGTAACAACTATGGGGCTCCGAACCACGTGCTTCCCATCGGTCCACGAAAGCGACCCGAAGACCGCTCCGGCCTCACCCAGCACCATATTCCCTGCAACTCCCGTCACCGTCACCACGAAACTCCGCTTCTTAACCGCCTCCGAAAACACTAGCCTCGACGGCCTCACCGTCACCGTTACTCCCTCCGCTTGCATCTCCACCCTCACCCAATACACCGAATATGGCTCACCCACGTTCGTCACAGTCCTGAAGAACGTCTTGCTCAGCAACGACAACCCTCTGGAGGACGACGCTGGCAGGACCGCCACAAAGGACGGGTAGTTCAGATTCTCAGGCAACGGCCTCCTCCGTGGACAATTATGCGGCGATCGTGTAATCACCTGAATCATCCTGGCCTCGTAGCCAATGGCACACAAAAACATGACATAATCATCGTTGGTAAGGTCGTAAAGCAATCCAGGGTCGATGGCGTGAGCGAGGTTGAGATGTCCAGCGCCGAAATCGTAGGGCGTTGAGCCATTCCCAGTGGCTTGATCAACCATGTGGCCGTTGGTGTTGTCAAGAACCGTTGCGGTTGTCATCATTGCAGACCTTATAGCTGCAGGGCTCCAATCAGGGTGCGCGGATTTCAACAACGCCGCTGCCCCACTCACGTGAGGACACGCCATCGATGTGCCCGACAAAATGTTGAACTCGCTTCTTCTGGTGTCGGACTCCAGCCCCGAAGGCCCAACCGCATCGGTCCACGCCGCCAGAATGTTAACCCCCGGCGCCGTCAAATCAGGTTTAAGTATTTCCAAGCTCAACGCGTTGGGTCCCCGAGCCGAAAACGACGCCACTACGGGTGCCGGTTTGATTCCCACCACAGTTCCTTTGAAATCGATAGTGGCTCTTGGGTTCTCCGATGATGAAATGTATTCTTTAATTTCATCTCCCAGGTTAGCTCCAAGGGCACACGTGGGAAGAAGATGAGCGTCTCCAACAACTCCTTCACCGTTGGATATGCCGTTTGTCAAAATCATTCCCACTCCTCCTGCTTTCTTCACCTCCAACCCCTTCGCTACTCTCGGATTACTTCCTCTGTCGCAAACCACTATCTTCCCTTTCACAAGGTCTGGGTCTAACGAGTTTTCCATGCACAGTGAATCCGTAAGAACCCCTGATTTTCCCGGATATATTAAGGGAAACATTCTCCCCTTCAACGGCACTCCGGAGTAGAGAGACACGCCGGAGAGTCTTCTTCCGTTTCCTAATATGACCTCCGCCGGAAAATCGCGATCAATGGTGCCTGCTCCGACAGTGATCAGCCAGGGTGCAAGGTTGGTCACCGACATTCCACTGGGCCCGTCATTCCCACCCGAGGATGACACAAACACGCCTCTGGAAACTGCACCGTAGGACCCTATCGCAATTGGGTCAAGATAGTAAGGAGAGGAAATGCCGTCGCCGCCGCCGATGGACATGGAAATGACGTCGACGCCGTCGTTTATGGCAGCGTCAAAAGCAGCGAGTATGTCGGAATCAAAGCAACCAGAATTCTTCCAACACACCTTGTACATGGCAAGTCTCGCTTTGGGAGCCACTCCCTTTGCAACTCCAGAAGCATATCCCGCCATGTTGGCGTCGAAAACGTAGCGGCCCGCGGCTGTTGAGGCCGTGTGGGTTCCGTGACCGTCAGCGTCCCTTGGCGAAAGGAATTCGACGGTGTCGTTAAGGGACGTGCCACTTGCCTCGTGACCTTTGGAGAAGAACCGCGCACCGATTAACTTCCTGTTACAGTTATTGGGAGAAAATCTTACACCTGCCTCGCAACCCCCTTTCCAGCGTTCAGGAATGGGGCCAAGGTTGGAATCGCTGAAGCTCCGGCGCTCCGGCCAGATTCCGGTGTCGAAGACTCCAATGATGACGTCGGATCCGTAGTCAGTTTCGGACCAGAGTCCGCGCTGGTTTCTGAGGCCAACGAACTGAGGAGAGCGCGTGGTGTGAAGGTGGCGGCGGCGGTCTTCGAAGACAGCGAGCACGGAGGGGTGCTGGGCAAGAGAAGAGAGTTGTTGGTGGGTAAGGAGCGCTGAGAAGCCGTGGAAAACGGTGTCATAGAGATGGAGAATGCGAGTTGGGTGGACGAACTCGGAGGTGTACCAGTGGTAGTGCGTGGGATAAACGGAGGGTTTGGATTCTGAATCGATTCTGAAGATGAAGGTTTTGGAAAGTTGATCATGCGGTGTTACTTGAGAAAGTAAAGTGAAGAGAATGATGAAGAATGTGCAGGAAAGTAACGTTGAAGGAGCACGATACACCCTATTCGCACCCATTTCCTTCACCATTTTTCTATGTCTGGGTGTCTCAGTGATGAGGACTCATATAAATACAACACAATAATCACAGTAATCATACCATTTCACTTTTCTTTCTTCCCTCTTCCCTCACTCTTTTTCTTCCATTTCTCACACTCTTTCTATACAACAACTTCCAATATAAGATTCTCCATTATCCATTTTTCTTTCATCTACCTAAATTTAACACTTCATATTTATAACTAATTAATTAAACAAAACTAAATTTTATTTATCAATTTTTTCACTTTACATATGTAGAGATCAAAAGTTATGTTCACATTGGTTAAAACCCTTTAGAATTGACCTTTTATTAATTCTATTACTGTTTATTTAACTATGATGATGTAACAGATCATGCAACTAATGAATTACTGTAAAAAAATGGTGCTTAGAATTTCATGGTGGATGTTCATGGTCACTTCCTTGCTTTGCATATTGGACAAACAATAATCTATTAAAAAGCACTGTCACGGGATTCCCTAATTATGCCTTAACTATTCCAGTAGGCTATGATAAAGGCTTAATTTTGGATTAAAAAAAGTGATTTTCCTATTAAAATCATAATTTTTCTTGGTTATTATTATTTTTAATTAAAACTAGCCATAATTGTTAAGATGGAGTTTTTATTTTAATTTCACAACAACGTTACTAATTATATACCACGTCTCTTCTTACTTATAAGTAAAAAAAAAAACATATATTACTTATTTAAATATAAGATAAATGTTAATTACTTTTACTTCATGTGATAATATTTTATTTAAAATGTTTTAATTTTAATTAATGTATTACTCTAATAAAATCATTTAAAAATTATTAAAAAATGAATAAAATATAATAAACTTAATTTATTGTTTTAATTGGCATCCACTTTAGTTTTTCTTCTTCTTATATACTATCTCTCTTTATATATGTATTTATGATTTTCTATTGAATCAATATTTTAATTAATTGATTCAAGTTATCTAGAAAAACAACAGTTTTTTTACGGATAAAGACTAAATATTAGTTTTTTTTATCTAAAAAACAATAATTAAGTATTTTTTATTCAAATATGTAAAAGTACCTGCTTTGTAATTTTGATTATGCTCATATATTCTTCTTAATTAGAAAAGGTTATCATATCAATAAATTAATTTATTAAAATATGTAAAATTACACTCATTTGTGATTTTTTTTTATCGTGTTCAGATATAACTTTTTAATCAGGGCTTAAAAACAACTAAAAAAGCACTTAAATTTGATATGAAAGTGAGTGGAAGCGAGCATGAGTCCACCATTTTGTAACTCTGTTAGAAAAGAAGTCAGTGGTAAATCGTAGTTATTGTGGATAGAGTTTATTAGGAGTAAAAACAAATGAAAATAAAAAATAAAAAAAATGAACTTATCATTCCTATATTTAATAATGTCATTATATTTGACGGCTTACTTACGTATTAGCAAAAAAAAAACATATTTATTAAGAACGTGTATTCCTCTGAACTTTAATTAATATACTTAGTAAATTTAAATACAGAGAATTAAATTTATTTAATTAATAAAATGTAAATTAGCGTCTCTATTTAATATTATTTTTTATCAGTAAATTTATTTATATATATATATATATATCATTTTAAAAATATTCTTCAATTTAAACCTAAGCATATAATTATGGATAGTTAATGAACTGCCATTCCTTTTTATGAAATTAAGAAAATTAAATAAATTTAAGTAATATTCTTAATAAGTGAAAAATTAGATCTTTTGCGTAAAACTGTTTGAATCAGAAATTAAAAACATTTTCTTAAAAAAATACATGTGAAAACGTATTAAAAAATCAGAAGAGACAAAATTTGGCACAGTTAATTTCCTTTTGGTTATAATTGATGAAAAATGTTATTTTTATTGAGAGTGAATATATTGTATTTAAATATATTAAGTATTTTATTCTGAATTATTTAGCTGGGTGGATGAAAGCGCATATCATGAATGTGCGATGAGTTATCTTCTGAGTGTCCCATGTACTTCACGCATTCTTCTATCGTCATACTGCAATAAAACTGTCATGTAATTTTCTCCTCTTATCTACTTCCAAATATAAACCTTCGCATAAAAGCCCTAATCATCATTTTCTACTTTTTCAACCTTTTCTACTTTTTCTACCCACCCACATCTACAACTTTTACAAAAATAACTAAATATTTTCTTTCTTCCAAATTTTTTATAATTTATGCCAATATAAGTGATGTTATTGTTTTGGATAATCATTAAATAATAATCCAAATTTTTTATATAATCAATACAACTCCTTATATATTTTGTACCGGTATCCCTGCCCGAGACTCAAGTGGTTGACCGAGACCTAGTCAACTTAATTAAGATTGAGGAAAAACTGGCCGAGACCGGAGAGACTTGGCCGAACCGAAGAGGCCGACGGTCTACCTGATCGAGACCTTAGAAGACCTAGCCGAGACGGCCGAAGGAAGAAGGAGAAGACTTCAATAGTTCTCTAGGTTCCATCTCTATAGTAAGAACATATTTTAATATTTTTTATATAATTTAATTTAATTTTTATTTTTTATTATATCTTTATTTTTAAATTTGTCATAATTTAATATAACTCTAAAGATTGTTAAACTGTATTTATAGTTTTATCGCTTAATATAAACAATTATGTTTATTGAGAATGTAAAAATATTTTCATAAAATTGTAGAAATAAAGAAATGTATCTATTGTTTCTATAATCTATGTGTAATAAATTGCTGATCAATGGGGAAGGAGGTAGTAAAATGCATATATGATTTAGTAGTGATATCATAAGTAACACATAACTCACAAATCAAATTCAAGTGTGACAAATAAGTAATGTTGGTCAGCCAATTTTTATTTTATTTTTTCAAAAATATACACATCTTAAATATTTTATAATTTTTTATATATTAAATTACTCAATTATTGAAATTTAACTTATCATTTCAATCTTATATATTAAATTTCTTACTTCTTTCATTTCTTCTTTATTTCTGAGATTCCATCAACCCTACTTAAAAAAAAGTGGAAAAATGATTTTGTTTGAGAAAGTGAAGCACGATGAGGGCTAGTTGAAGGGTGGCGCACGCTGATCACGGCGGAGCATAAGCAGTGTAGTTCTGTAACTGCCAATTGTGGGTCCCGCTCATAAAAGTGTATGCGGTTGTTGAATGCTGACGTCATCGCTAAATTTTGCTTAGTTGGATGGATAGGATTTGAGAAGCTTCCATCTCTCATAACTAATCTTTTTATCTTTCTACCTTTAAAATGCATTAAAGAGATCAAAACTGTGTCGTTGTTCAGTATTAATTCTTATATTTAATTTATTTATATATTAATTTCACTTTTTTATATTTTCCATTTTCAAGAGTCTTTTACACAAAAGTTACTTTATACCTTTAATTTACTTCATTTTTTATGTGTAGACAGTATATTCCACCAAGTACTTTTCATAGTGTTAACATTCACTTAAATTTATATAATCTATGCCTAGGTTTTACTTGCTTGAGGGTAAAACTGGAGATAAAGTCATTTTTTAAGAAAATAATTTATTGGAGAATACAGAAACTAAATTATAATATATATACGTGTAATGACAAATACAGTATACAAATAAATCAGCAAATAGTCATAGTTTTCTTTAAAAAAAATTGGCATTAGTTGTTTCACATAACAACGACCGAAATAAAAAAAAAATACGTATACAATTCAATTGAAAATTTTAATATAGTTAAATCACAATTCAAAAACCAAAACCCTTGCATTTGTGCAACATTTGTGTTACACATAAACTAACACGATACGCGACACGGAAATACAAATCTAGATACGAGGATACAAATCTATATATTATATAATTATGAATTATATAAATTGACAATAAAGATTTACGTGCACAAGTATATTCTAGATTATTTTTTGCAGCAGATAGATGTTTTTCATGACTGGTTCACAAGAATTTGTTTCTTATTTTTATAATCATAATAACAATTTATACAATAAAGTTTGAATTTTTTAGAAAATTAATATATTTTTTCTTTTTAAAATTGTGTTAGAACCATACTAGAATTGTCAGAAATCTAACAAATACTTTTTGAATTTGACACTTCACAGATACGTGTCTTACACGTCATTTAAGAGGAGTGTCCAAACTTCACCGCTTACATCTAAAAATTGGATGCATATATATAATTATAGAAATGAAGAAACACAACTTTAGGATAATATAAAAGATTGTATTTAAGGATATATACATTTGTAAAATTTGAAATAGATTAAAGGTGGATAGTGAAACAAGTAATACAATATATACCTCAAATCCTTCTACTCGTATATTTGAAGGGCGAAGGCGGATATTAAAGTAGCTTATGATGATGTTAAGTTAATTACTTGTTATCACTAGTTATTGCAAAACTAATGTTTAAACGTGCTTATTTGAACTATTTATTGTTAAACTATTTTACTTATTATGAACCAAATTTCTTTGTGTACTAAAGTTAAGAAATATTAAATTAGTGAAGTGAACTAATTTTTTTATCTGAAAAAAATGAATAAATAGAAGCATTTTAAATGCTCCAACCTGTTACACTAAATGAAATACAATCTCAACACATGTGTGGCAAGTGACATAGAAGAGTTGTTAAGTGAAAATGTTTGATGAATAGTTAAAAAATGTGGTTTTGAAGAACTTAACACAGTAGATATAGTATTAATGTGATTTAATATTACACACCCCACTTACATATACATGAGCTTCAACCTGAGAAGTCTATGATAGAAAATAAAAAAGATGGGAAGTGCATAGAAAGATTATAATAAGCTTAGAATTGAATGATAAAATTGAATTATTTGGCAATGTCTCTAATTACATCGAAACCCATCTCCGTTGGATCCGTGGCTTGGAGTTCATAGCTGATTCCATCCAGTGCTCTTCTCAGCCCATCCTTGGAAGTTGCGTACAGAATCTTTGCTCTGATTCTGGAAGCTGTTGGAGACCTGATAATACACATATGTATCTATTAATTACAATTCAATTACTCCATAATAACTATTAAATAATATAGGTTAATTGAATGAACCGGGTCCCCTAAAAACACCCTTTTATTTACGCATTATTGACCCATTATTATTACTACAACTGTTAATCCAGAGACACTGGGTTGGCTACTTTTGTTTGTATGCAGAAAAACGCAAAGAAAATTAATTGGAGCAGAGAGAGGAAGCACCATGCAATGAAGAAGATCTTGCTCTTGCGGCAGTTATCAACGGTGACGAAGTCGAAGTCGAACACCGCATATCGGCAATCATCGGTGGGCAAGGAAGCCGTGAGATCGTGGTAGCCGTCGGTGGGGCCACCCAGTTTATCAACGGTGACGAGCCTGGATCCTTCGTCGATCTTGAACACTATGTATCTGTGCTCCTTCTTCCATTTCATATCCATGAACGACTTCTTGCACTCATCCGTCACCCACATTCCAGTGGTCGCCTGAAATTAATTAATTAATTCATCATCAGAACAAATGAGGAACATCTACAGAAGCTACCTAAGTCTAAAGTACGCATGAATTTAGAAGATCAGAGTAGAGAGTGAAATTACCATCTTGAAAGCCATCGCCATTTTTTTTTTCTCTCCTCAGATTTCAGTAAATGGTTGGTCGGGTGGTATGAGAGCAACAGCTGGCCCTATATATAAAACTTTATCTGCTCAAATGCCATTCGCCTTCCCTCCTATTTACACTCTTGTCCTCCATTTTATTTGCTGTCAATTTCTTATAATTCAATTACTATTTTTTACTTTAGTATATTTCTAATCAATATATCATACCATTTATTAATATAACTATGCAAAAATATTTCAAATATATACTACATCCTACATATGAAAGGAGAACAAACTTTTTTTCATTAACTTTATTTTTTAAGGAAAATACTTTGATTATATCTTATGTGATTTACCTAATTATTTTAATATATATATATATATATATATATATATATTACAAAAAAACACCACTATAACTGGCTTAATAATAATGAAATTGATAGTTAAATAATGTGAAGTGTACTGGTATGGGCGAGACCGGTTTCCTTGACCGAGATCAGGGAAACCTGACCGAGACCAGGAAAATCTGACTGAGACTAAGGAAATCTGGCCGAGACGATGGAAACCACCACAGACGGTCCGACTGACACATAAATTCATTAACGTTCAAACCAAGGTCAGTGAAGTTAATCTGTTATTAAGGATTAGGTAATACATCTATAAGTGTGATCCATTCCACTAATCAGACCCAATAAGGTAAACCCATTAAAATAATATAAATAACACACATTCCAAGGAGAAAGGTACGTCATTTATTACGATGCACCTACCCTAATATTGATCACCCACTTTACTAACTTGAGCGTCAGAGTGTCTTCTGCAGGTACCCCATTCGGTGTTCACCCAACAACCTGCTCGACCGAAAGAGGAAGACGAAGACTTTAATAATTCTCTAGGTCTCATCTCTCTAGCAGGAACATGAACCAAGCTAAATCTTTTCTTTAAATAAAATATAAATTATATGATATATTTTTTCTATAAAAAATCATGATAAATTTTTTTATTGGATCGTATTTTTCTTGCAAAAATTATATAAGATCAGTAATTTGTTATTATGTTAAAACTATAAGGCATAATAAATGGAGTTAACCATAGAAGGTAAAATTTAAGATTTTAAAACCAATAGTACATATACAGAAACACTTTATGTCTCGGAAAGAAAAAATGTTGGATGTAAGTGGGTCTATAAGATAAAGCATAAATATAAGATAAAGCATAAATGTGATGGAACAATGGTCAATAAGTGGAGTTTATCCAATTAATTTATGTCTTAATCTTTACATCGTTGATTAAGTTCAACATTTATAATTTGCACACACCAAATTGAGAAGGAACGATACAATTATTTTCGCGATTCAGATTTTTAGTCTAAACTTTAACTGAAGCTATATATAAAAGAGTTTACACTATCTTTAATTCAAAATTCTAATTCAAAATCTTAAAACAATAATGAATTTATGACTCATTCTCTTTACTTCACACTCACGATTTTCTTTTATAAATGTCAATATAATATATTAACTACATTACTCTATAGAGTTAATAATGTCATAAGCTTTCAATAAAAACATACTCTCTAAAAAAAATTCAACTACTATTAGAACTCCATTTCGTCAACATTTTTAAAAGTTCCAACAATACTAAAAATATGGACATCTTGAGTGAGAACATCCACATTACAAGTATTTTTTGTTCGTATAAATTTTTTAAGGTTTGATTTTATTTCTTATAAAATTTAAGAGTAAATTATTAATACGCTATGAGGTTTTTTCTGCCTTTTTTTATTATTCTTATAACGATTTTTTTATAAGTGTTAAATAAGGTGTATAAAGTGCGATTGGTCAGTGGACCGATGAAGTAATAGCTCAAAGTTTAAAATTTAATTGTAATTGAATTATTGGTTAAACTTGCATAATAAATATTAAATTTTAAAAATAATATAATATGAATAACGTATAATATTATTAACTAGATGAGCATGAGATGGTTTAGGTTATATTTATGCTTTTTCGTACTCAACTTGAATTTTGTTAGGTGAATACAAACTCAAGTAAGACATGATAGTATACTAAGTAAGACAAAGTAAATTCAATTTATTAACATAATTTATAAATATTAATAATGGCTAAACTTAAATTTAACTATATTTTAAAATTTTATATTTCAAAATATAAAATAATATTATCTATTAAATTGAAGAATTTTCTTATTAATATATGTTGATAATATTTCTATTTAGAAATGTCATAACATTGAAATTTAGAAATACAAAAGCAATGCTTGGAATTATAAGTATCAACTGATTGAACCTTTTTAGTAATTGATTCTAACTTACGATTATGATATGATTAAAATAGTAAGACGAATTTGAAAGTGTATGAGATATTAAAGTTTTAAATAAATGACAAAAATAAGATAATAAATAAAGAACTAGAATTGAACTTAGAAATTTACGAAAATTAAAATCATACTTCGAATTTATGGAAAAGAATATGAAACTTACAAATTTAGAAATTTAGACTGAAATACTGTTGTACGTGCTACAATCAAACTTGATCTCTGTAAGTCTAAAACTAGACTAAAAAAAAATTCTAAAGAAAAAAAAAATCGTCATATTGCACATGACAACTATCTCATCTAAAGTGTAGAGATAGTACTAAAAGATTAAACCTGATAGATTTTTTTAAAAAAAAATGAAATATGAAAAATCAACAGTTTTGAAATAAAAAAAAACTAAAAAAAGACTTGTATACATTATAAGGACACGTCGGTAAAAATCACAAAATCATGCTAATGAGCAGGAAAGTACGACGTACAAAATCCAAATTCTATGGAAACAATACTTCATTTAATTTCTTTTCTATTCTCTACAGAATATAAACTTTGTGTTAATCTAACCTGCGAAATACAATGAGTAAAGCCAAAGAAAGTAATGAACTAGAAAAAAATGCACAGTATTGTTAGAAGGGAACGGGGGAATCTGAGCAACGAAAATTCCTAAACATTTTACAGGGGAAATTTAATACTATGAAACAGAAACAGAAATCTAATTTATTGCCGCTTCAAGAATGAAACTCTTCGTTCCTCATCCCACAGACTCTTGGGTATCTCTCCAGAGTCCAGAGTCTGCAATGACTACTTTCTTTCTGGGTTTCCCATTGTAGGTTCCAGCACCCCCTTCAATTGCAAACACAGTATCCATGCCTTGGACAACCTTCCCAAACACAACATGTTCTCCATCTAACCTGGAAAGTTTGCAAAGCCAATTCATATCAATTTATCATAACATGAAACTCTGACTTTCAGTAAATTTAGTTTCCGCATGCAACATTACAAATAACATTTTGGCCAAATTAACATGGTTGCCTCAGAAAAAAAAAAAAAGGCTGTTTGTTTGTTCACAACTAATGGTAACTGTACTGATAGGGTCCGCACAACCGACACTCTGACTCGGCATCCGGTCCAAACTAACCAACACAGCCAAAACCATTACGCCTAAATAAGGATTAACGAGACTAATCAGCGATCAATCACTAGGCAATGCACTCCTAATCATGATCCAACTCCCTAATCCGGCTCAATAACAAAGGTCCCATAGTAATCATACAAATAGGCATAAATTCCAAAAATCAAGTACGTCATTATACAGTACTAAGAACACCAAATGCCGAATACCGAATTCTCACTTATGCGTCAGAGTACTTTTTGCAGATACCATCCGAGCCTAAAGCTAACGAGAAAGAGGAGCGGAGGAGAGTTCAGCTGAGAGGAAAGAATAAGGTGCAGACCAACCGACCGAAAGAGTGTCCGAATCGTTTTCTTGGTTCCAACCCCGTTCGAAAATAGTAACAACCTAGCTTCTGATCCCTTACTAGAAAAACACTTTTTTTCCGGTTGGCTGGAGAGGAGAATTTCACAGAAGAGCACAGATGGTTCGAATTCGAAATGATATTAAAAAGAGTGATGGATTGACAGGACTAGGGATTGTCTGAAAAATTTCCCTAAATGGTGGAATAACTTACCAACCGGTCTTCACTGTGGTAATAAAAAACTGTGAGCCATTGGAATCCGGACCTGAATTCACCATAGAGACTACACCTGCAACCGTGAAGCATATTTACAACAACTTAATCTTACACCTAGAAAATGAAGAAAAATATCAACACAACAAGTCTTTTTTTTTAGAAAATAAGATAAAATGCTTGCATCCAAGCAAATCTGTTACTGACCCGCATGTGAATGTTTTATCTTGAAATTCTCATCAGGAAAGGTACCACCATAAATAGATTCATATCCTCTACCATCACGGTGGACAATGTCACCACCCTGAAACATGAAACCTGATATTATCCTATGAAATGGTGTTCCTTTGTAGTGAAGTTTAACACCATTGGCATTCTTTCCTTTCTCCCCTGCACAATATGCAATGCTCATAATCAGTATGTAAACAACATCGAGGTTAAATTAACAAAAACAACATGTAGACTCCAAGTACCTGTGCACAGAGCTCTAAAATTTTCTGCAAACACAAGATTTTTAATCAATTAAAGTTGCAATACACGAGGATAATACAAGTGTTATTCCATTACATCTAATGAGGTAAGAAACTGGGTAATAGACTAAAGAATTGGATTGTGAAATTAATGACATACCCACAGTTTTTGGTACAACTTGGCCATATAATCCAATGACAATCCTACCTGCATTAGTTAGTCCATTACAAATGAGAACAATTGGTTAAAAATTATAAAAACCAGTATGGTTCCAAATGAGAACAATTGGTTAAAAATTATAAAAATTGCTCCAAACCTAAACGTTGTCCATCAATATCAACATCCAAGAATACTCTGTCTGTAATTTCAGGCTCTTCTTCTTCTTTCTCTTCAAACTACATAAGTAAAGGTGAATTTTATTATTGACATAACACTAACCAGCCAAGATGGGAAATTTAAGTGGAAGTGGAAAAAAGTTTACAAATGAATGAAGCATCAATTTTCAAACAAAATGCTTCAAAAACAAGTGTAATTTGCAAGGGTTGTGGCTGGTTCTCTTAATAAAAGTGTACAGCCATAAAGGGATAAAGCCAGGTTATGGAGAAAGCATAGTAGGGTTATATGAGCCTTAATTAACTTTTTACTTTTATTCATAATTATATTAGTTCCAACATTGTTTACTCTCATGAAGTTTATTGAGTTACACATGTCTAGAGCTGGGTATTTGGACAAAAGCCTGCAGACTACCCCTATAACCCACAATCTGCATGGGTATTTAAGCTAAAAATTGCATGCCGGTTTTTAAAACCCGCATCCAATGTAAAAGAATGTCAGTATTACAACACAAACCATTAGGTTTTCAATTTCCTATTGTTAACTTTCACCAACAAAAAGTTCAACAACCACGCTCCTTATTCCACTTTGATTCACATCCAACTTCCACATTCCATTGCTGTCACCACTACCACATCCAGAGAGGTTTTCTGAGTTTGCCTTAGATTTGAAGATTCAACGCGTGTTTTGTGGCTTCGATTCTGACACCGAAAACTTCTCTGCTTGCCTTAGTCCTTGAAGTCACGCACAGCCAGATTCCCTTACTCAACTCCTTTTTATGCCAATATGTTAACGTCTACTCGTTTCGGTTTAGACTCAATTGTTTGATTCAATTTATTTTTACTGCTAGTTATGTGTCTCGCTGATCTTTGCTCTTCTAAAGGACTTACCATATAAATCTATTTTTTGCACAATTTTGTAACCTTGAATCTATAATTAGAAGTGTTGTTTGTAGAATTTAGTGGTGACAATGTTGTTCACAAAATTTTATTTATCAATGCTTCTTGCTCTTCCTTTGCCTTTCATGTTTTAATTATCACAAGTTAATTTCATAAGATATCAATAAATGTTTCAAATTGAAATATGAATTTCTCTGATCATCAATTCAATGAAACTATTGCTATGTTGGATGAAATAAATACTCAAAGAACTCAAGTAACATCCTCTAATCCTGAACTTGAACTTAAAAAATCAAAAAAGGTCTAAGGGATTGACATCTTATGTATGGAATTAATTTGATAAGCCAATAATATAGCTCCATGCAAGTCTTATGGGAATAAGATTAGAGAGTGAAAAATTGGAAGAATCTAGCACATGAAGGATGTAATTAAACATAAATGATGAATGAATATAATGTTTGGAACTATTTTATATTTTAATATGTAATTTAATGCTTAATGCACTTGTATTTGAATTTAGTTTACTTTAAGAAACACTTAAAGTGTGTTTGAAGTATATTAAAATTATTTTTAATTATATTTGTGTAGGTGAAGGTAAGCCCGTATAACAAGTGGGTTTGCAAGACGGGTGCAGTCTATTAAAATAGAAGTTTGTTTAAGATGCAAGCTATGGATGGACATTTTTTAATGCGTTATTGCGGGTGCAGGTTTAAACAGGTGGGCTCAACCGCATACACAAATCTACTTATGCCACTAATTTTTTCCAAATAAAGGATAGTTAGATAGAAATTCAACCACAATTGTCCGACATGAACATTCCTCATGCTGTTTTATAAAATTTCTAACTCTTTTCTCCATTGGCAACATTACTCAAAATTTCTCTGTCCCTCACTGCACATGAATATATGATTAATATGGTGGATAAAACAACCCCGCCTAAAGCTTAAATTTTAAGGTTAAAGCTTATGAATGGCTTCACTATATCTCTTAATGCTTATCCAAAGTCATGAACTTGAAGCATGGACAAGTACATTCCTACTCTACCTTAGCTGAAACTCAACTTATGCCCATTGAGTCTTAAAGAGGCTGATATTTGATAACTTATCAATGACCAACTCTCCTAACACCTATCCTAAAAGGTTAAATTGTTAGGCTAAGAAACATGATTACTTCCCACTTTAGACAATAGATTTTTAGTTTGAAGTATAGATAACACACAAAACCTACTTCGTCATATACTAAAAATGAGATAGGCAAGAATCAAACTCCTGACCAGTTGGTCAAAACCTAAAATAGGCTCTAATCTAATACACATCAATAGCTAACACTCCTAAAAACTTAAGCGCTAAATCCTTCTGGGGCGTCTTTTTACCCAGATCTTTCATCTAGTATTGGCTTCTGATTACAACTGACTAGACATACCAAGGAGTAAGAAGTGCTACAAAAAGATTGAATGGTAAAGAAACGTAAAGAGTTAAATCTAAACTCTCTGGATCAAATTGAAAATAAAAGGATATAAATATCTCTTGTAACCAAGGCTATCAAAGTTGAGAGTTTATAGGTGTGTTTGATACACACACCAAGGTACAACACAAAAACAACAAAGGACAACTACTCAAGCCAGAGGACAACTTTTTGTCTCGTACCTTATTTGATGAACAATGTACAATAGAAACATTATAATGTGAGACTTATAGGAATGCCCTTTCATTGTTGTCCCCTTCGTCTTCTCTCATTCATATCCTTTATCATCTTCTTTTCCCTCCAACTATTTTTTTTTTGTTTTTATTTAAATTGTTTCAATATAGCATAAAATTACTTGTTCATATTTGATTACAGATCGTGCCAACATCAAATGATGGACATTAATTGGACTAATTGATGGATAAAAATCTCAGATGTTGATGAAATGATCGGCAATGTTGGGTCACTCTGATGATATTGTTGGAAATCTCACATCGTTTAAAGATATGGTCAAATAATAATATATTGGTAGGTGCAAATCTCACCTTACCAAGCCAGTTTTGTAAGGTTAAACTAGACTTAAAGTTTCCTTTCATATTCTAACAAGGTTTGTTGGGCCCTATTATGAGACTCATTATTGGATCACCCACAAATATCTAGTTACATGCTCAAGATATCCAATCCTTGATGTTTTAGAGATCACACATCATCTAGAGATATGGTCAAATAATAATATATAGGTGAATGCAGAATTCACCTTACCAAACAGGTTTAGTGAGGTTGAGAAAGACTTAAAATCCACTTTCATAAGAGATACTTGCATGTATATACTGGAAGCTCTTGGCATAACTCAAAGGGAAAAGGAAATCAGAATGGGATCAGGAACTTGCAGGGGAAAACTGGAAAAGACTAGAATCTCAAATACCATATGAGGAAAAGATCTTGGTGATCATGACCAAGTAAGACATGTCAACATTCTCAGCCACACTGGGCATGTCTATAATTGCAGCACTAGCAGGTCCTCTTCATTCAGCAATAACACCAGCACATGTACCTATGAAGAGAACCAAAAATGGCAGGAAGTGGCACACCTTAAGGACAAAGTAGACGCGTGAAAGGGAAATGATTATAAGAAGGACAGCTTTGACTTTTCATTTTCATCATGCACGTGACAAAAAGTTGTCCCATGATTTAGTGAGTTACAAACTTTTATACCTTTGTTTTCTCCCTCATCACTTGTTTTGTTATGTTCCTTAACCATTTTTTAAATTGAACGGAACAAATAATTTTGTGCAGTCTTTGTCCCTATCTAAATTCATGGAGACTCAGCAGAATCAACTCAAAGCAAGAGTTCACCTAACATAAAAATAATGCTTAAAATAGTTATTAAAACTGTTTCAACATGTAATACAAATATATCACAGTTCAACTCAGTTTAAACCCCATTCAAACTGGGTCATGACATCTTAAATACATAGCCATTCAAAATATGCTACTCAAATTGTTACCTTATTAGTTGCTTGTCGAACTGGCTAGTCAAACCTGAGTTTCACAATACTAGTTGCTGGTTAAAAACTGCTGCATTCTGAGCAAAAATAATGTGACCCAAAAAGTTCTCAAACTCAACCCATGACTCACAAGTTAATGCAACCTAATCTATGTCTATCTTGTTCCACCCAAGTCTTTTCACCATAAAGTTTCATGTAACAGTTACAGAACTTGTTTCCCCTGGTGGAAATGTAAATTGGTTAACCCCAAAGTATAATTTACTTTTCCTTCTTAGTGGCAAACTTGACTTCAAATTTACACAAACCAAATTCAGAACTTCCTTGCTTGGTGGTAAATAATAAGTGAAAGAGGTAAAACATGAATCTCAACATGTATGTTATCATACCACCAAATATTTAAATTACTGATAAAGTCATAACCTAAGAAGAACGGATACATCATAGAAGAACCATACTTCATATATTCCTAAAGAATCCATAACCCACAGAGGCAGATATTATAATGAACTCAGCACATCAGAAGGATTCTTGACCATGGGAATACACATCTAAAATCCAAATCAGTAAACCGTGTTATCCAAGTATAATGTTAGTGATATGAAAGTCATTTTACAATCAACATACAATGGTGATCACAGTACTTCTGTACTCTACCAAGCAAACAATCGCATTACCTATGTGCATGCCTTTATCTACGTACTATTTGCTATGTTAGCAGCTCAGCTTCACTCTTCACAATTTATCAAGCCGAAGACTCGACTTGCCTATGCATCCCTACCCGCATCATCAATCAAATGGCCATCAGAAGGCTATCAAAAAGATTATCACATTCCCCAACGTAGTCAAAGCCGTTTAACTTGGCCTATTAAGGGATGGATTTGAGCGGATCAAGCCTACTGCAATGCAAAAGCTAACATCTGACTACATTTTTTTTTCGTATCGGAAAGTAAAAGTAAAGATAGAAAGAAATTGAATTACACCTAAAACCATTGCAACCCAGAATTCAATCAGCGAAATCAAATTAAACGACATCCCATTCTTACAAAGTAGTTTACACCAAACTCAACCCCACAGAGTTAGGATTGCCCTTACTTGTATCCTCTATTTTCACACCATCTCTAGTCGACGTGTGACTTGTGCTTTTCCCAATACCCATTAGGCTCAAAATGCCCGATTCATGGCCAGATCAAACAATTAGGTCGAACCCCGGTTCAATTATCCGAATCAAATCCACAATGCAGATAGTAAACAAACAAAAAAGCGCATACCCGTCTGGAGCCAGATATTGCGAGAATCAAGAAAATTGTGAGAACAATGACGAAAAGGAGGCATCGCGGTTGAACGAGGAAGGAGATCGCCCTTCGCATTGCTTCAATTCCCGGAATAAAGTGTTGCATCAAATCACAAAAGAATCGCAACTTTGTAATCCTCCATTGCAGAGACCTAGCTGGGTTTGTCTCGGAATCGTTTTAGCCGCAGCTACAAAAAAAACGCTACAGTGCGCAGTTTCTGAAGGTTGAAGAAGGCTCCAGTTGCAGAGGGCATAAATTAAAAAATGTTCAAACCTAATAAAATAACAAAAAGTCATTTGATTTTTAAAATAGAAGCATAGTGTCATTGTTTTATTTTTGTTTCCAATCCAACATGCACGCCCTCATGCTTTGGAGTTTGGTTTAACGGGGAAATTCTACTGTATGAAGGGCACAGGAGTGGACCTAGCATACCCTTTCATGCAATGCTTTTTTCTTTTAATTTTATTCAAATTGCTACATTCTTTTTTAAAATTACACTGACTTAAATTTACAATGTTGTTTAAGTTTCCACCAATTTAATTCAACAATCTTTCAAATTTTATTTTAATCTGATATAATCTTTCAAATTTTTATTTTGAAGTAGAAGAAACTCTAGTACTATGACAAGTTTTTTGTAGCACTCGCTATTCTTTTTCTCTGCCTGAAAGATTAGTTGAAATGTATCTAATACATTTTGGGGAAATTTTTAATTATTTTTTGTTGTGATATGTTAAACTTTGTAAAAAAAATTATCTCTTTAATAATTCGTATTAATAAATATGGCTGAAAAAAATAAACAATACGCATTGACATTAATATGATAATCAAGAGATATAAAATCGATTTAGTAATAAGAATGATTATTTTTTGTTTTTGTAAGTGTCCGTTTAAGTCATCCCATCAAGAAATGATAATTAGATGAGTTTAGTTTTATTATATTATCAACAATACATATACATTGAAATCATTTAAATATATTAGATCGTACATATAAAACATTTTATTGAAATAATTTCCATTTTTGTAACGTCTTGTGCAATGATAATTAAGAGTTAAATTTGTTTTATATATGAATATATGAATGAATATGAAAGATGAAGTGTTACTGGAGGATGGTCAATGAAGAGCCCTGATTAGAAGGGAAATGAAGAATAGGAGATTAATTTTAGGAAGGTAGGTCCTGGTTTTGAGGTATTTTTTGTGGGGTTGTTAGTTGTTGGAGCTAAAGAAAGGTGGAAGGTGGGAGGTATAAATAAGGGAAGAAGCAGGAGAGGAATATCAGTGCACTCAACATCGAATAAAGTGAGAGAAGAAGATCAAATAAAGTGAGAGAAGAAGATGGCCTCATTTATCGCAAGACACCTTCTTCTCTCTTTGGCTCTCTCCTTCTCTATTCTTCTTCTTCTTCCCGTCGCCCTTTCCGATGGCCCCGAAGAAGCACCGGCGTTGTCCCACCACGGTGGACGCTTAACCACCGGCATCTTAAGAGTTGGCATCATGTGGTACGGCCCAATTCCAAGAGTCCAAAGGAGGGCCATTTTGTCCTTTTTCAGGTCGCTCAACACCGTCACCCCCAACGCTGATGACCTACCCCAGGTCGCATCGTGGTGGAACATGGTCGAGAGTTATCAAGCATACGCCAAACCAGGTGCAGTTGCTGCACCCAAGATCAGGGTCAAGGTGGTAAACGAAGCGTTCGACGAAGAGTATTCCTACGGAAAAGTGCTCATCAAAGATTTCATCCAGCCCCTTATCCCCATGGCAACCGGCGGAATTCCAAACACCCTCGCTGTGATCGTGGCCTGCAAGGGTGTGACCGTACAGGATATGTGTGCAGGATCATGCGCCCAGCACGGTCTTATAGATAACCAAACTTACGTTGCCGTGGGTGACCCAGAGGACGAGTGCCCTGAGTGTGCATGGCCATTCGCAGGGAGCAGTGGAAAGACCGGCGAAGTGATGATCCCACCAAGCGGTGATATTGGAGCTGATGTGATGGTGAAGTTGTTGGCCGGAGGTTTGGCCGGAGCAGTGACAAACCCTTACGGGGATGGGTTTTTCTCAAGTGCACGAGGAAACCATTTCTACGAAGCCACAAGCAAATGCCCTGATCTTTTTGCATCCGACCAAATACCCTTGGACTCCGAAACTGGTGCTGCCTTCAATGCTGTCGGCGACAAGGGCACCAAGTTCTTGCTCCCTGCAATCTGGAACCCCAAAACTTCTTCCTGCTGGACTCCTCTCTAGATTATTTTATCATTCCTGTATCATACTTCTATAATATTTTTTGACAATATAAAGTAATCTTTTTTGGGACCATTAACTCCTTCTCACCCTTCTTTTCAATTTTACATTTCGGTATTAGATTACATAATTTTCTTCATCGTTTAAGAATTGCCATAAAATTTATATATATATATATATATATATATATATATAATTAGGTGTAAACTAAACATCTTACTTACATAATTAGTACCTTTCCCTTTTTATTTTCTTTAAAACTGTTTATTTTTTTAGAAAAAAATGACTCACTATCTCATTGGTTAAATTAAGACAAACAGCTTAAACCAGTGAATTATTTTCAAACAAACTTTAAAATTAAATAGAAAGTATATTTAAGTTTTTTTTATGTATTTCAAAGGTATTACAGATAAATGGGTGAAAATATAAGTAGTTTTATACTCTAGCTTCCATTTAAATTGTTGGTTTTGTAACAAAAGTTTGTTACTTTTAATTGTTTAGCAAGGAAGGAAGGTAAATTAGTAGAAAGGAACTGAACAATGTCCCATATACATCTCCAGCTTTCAATTTGCCCATCCCATCTTCCAACAGAATCTCTCTTTTTTCCAATCACCACATGTGAATACTAGATTCAATTTTTTATAGGCTGGATAAACAAAAGAGTAACTTTTTTCCTACATACAAAATAATAATATATCTAAACTAACTAATATTGTAATTTAAATTCATATTCAATTCATCCTTATCATTAGTTACAAAACAATGGCAAAATAATAATTTATTTAAATAAAATAATCTTGTAAATTAAATTCATATTCAGTTTCATCATTTTTTATCTATTTCACGGTTTAAATTAGTAATGTAAATCATGATTATGTAAAGTTTCATACTCCCCAACTTCAATATTAATTTGAATGGATTTTCTTGTTTGCTTCTTACTTAATTTTAAATTCCATAACAAAAACATAATTCTTTATATTTTTCTTTAGTCCAATTCTTTATTTTTTTACATTTAAAGAAATATAAAGACAAATATTATAAGTAAAGTAGAGAATAAAGTACTAATTTTATTCTAAAGTAACATTAACTATATAAAAGGAATTCCAATTCCTATAGAACTGTTGACTGACTATATAAAAGGAATTCCAATTCCTATAGAACTGTTGACTGACTTTGTTACCCTTCTTCCGGTCGGACAGTCAGCTCGAACTTCAGCTTGCTCCTTTTCACCTTAGCGTTACTCCTTCAGGTCTCAGTCGCTCTATCCCAAGTAAATGTCGAATGGGGTACCTGCAGAAGACACTCCAACGCTCAAGTCAGCAAAGAGTATTCGATCCTCGGTTGTCAGAGTATATTTAGTAACGACATACCTTGTTCTTGGAATGTGCGCTATTTATATTATTTTAATGAGCTTATCTTATTGGGCTGAATTAGTGGAGAGGATCGTACTTAGGTGCGTATTACCTAGTGGTTTAGCTTTGTTGACCTTGATTTGAGTGTTAATGGGCTGGGTGTGTCGGTCGGCCCACACAGACGTGCTGGACTCGGCCCGCTCGATCATGGAGACCGAGTTATGGTATTGATCATTCGGTCCATACCAGTACAGTAATAAAAAAGAGGAAGAAGTGGGACACGTGTTCACATTATAGAGTCCCACTTGTCACGTCCAAAATGCATTTCAGATTCCTATTTTTAGTAAAAATTGCATTGTTTTAATTTTAATTTATTTTGAACTTTTTTTTCTAGTGCTGCCATTTGTCAAAAGTTTTTCCGAGAGTCCCTCCATTTGTTTTATAGATAGATTTTATAAAATGGAATTGAAAAATTATGTAACAGTTATTTTTTAAAAAGGAAAAATTATTTAGTTATTTTTTAAATAAATGATAAAATGATTTATTTTATTAAAAAAATCATTCATTAAAAAATTTCCCAAATAAAAACTGATATAAAAAAAATTACCAAATGATACATTATACAAGGTATAGATAAATAAAAAATAAAAAATTAAATTAGTTTAAATTAATAGTTTTAATCCTTCTTTCTTTTTTAATCTCACAATTAACGAGTGAAATATATATTAAAACTACTAAGTTAGAATAATTTGATAGTGTCCTGAAATAAAATTATATATTTTGATGATACATACGTAATGAATGAAAGAAAATGTAAAATGTTTGTTTGTTGTTTTGGTATTCGATGTTCTAACTTGTAACAGATGGCGATGAGTATGGTTGAATTTGTGTGTTGTATTATAGTAGCCAATAGATATGCACCGCATCTTAACTTTGTGTTAGTCTTCACGGCTCAATAACTGTGGGCACAAACACACCCTAAGGTATAGCCGCAAAAAAATTCAACTATAAAACTTCTGCAACTTGTTTATAATAAATCCATAATGGAGTTTCACAGGCCAATTGCATGCATGCTGAAGATCATAAAACTAACAAGTTAATAAAGTGATATAAACAAATTACGTAACCTGTTCTTTATTTTTATTGTTCTAGAGATAAAAGGTTTAATTACGAGAAACGGTTGGTCCTTGGTTGGCGTCATTGACGCTACAACTTGCTACCAAGCTTACCAAACAAAACCTTTTCAATTTACCTTTCTTCAATCACTTACGTAATATGCTTCTTATATATGGATTAAATAAAATAATTAATTACAAATTTCATTAATGAATACACCTAAAAATTTAATATGATGAGAAAATTATAACCTATACATAAATTTCGAAAATTAAAATAAAACATGATTTCAATATAATACCTTAATTAATGCTTAATTTAGCATTACATTGTAAAAGTTGCAATGATAAGTAACTGTAATGTAATAGCACAAAATAAAGTTAGAAATAATTAATTGATGAAAGAGTTATAAGCAATCAAATAAGGTTAAAGAAAAAAAAGTATAAAAGATTAAAGAAAAAAAAGTATAAGTTATGATAAAAAGAAGAACTTATAGAAAATACAATAAGGATAAGAGTAAGAAGTAAATAAGGGATACAAATTTCAGTAAAACCATACAGTGATGACAATGACGGTTATAGATGTATATAAGTTTTTATTTATACTGTTCAAATAATCTAAAATTTTATAATTTATTTTATCAACATATAGGTTTTATTTTTTCATTACATCTTATTTATCATTTAAATAATTATAATTATATAATTATATATATATATATTGATTTATTATTATATTACTGTATCGTTTTATACTTTCAGTTTAGTTTTCTGATGAGATCTTTAGTGTTACGGGTTACTCAAATATTTATCGAAAAAGTTGTTTAAAAATATGTATAAACCTCTTTACCTACTCGATTCGAGATTGATCGAAATTGGAAAATTATGTATATTGTTCGATTTCTTGACGAGTTATCTAACAATATGAGTTACTTAATATTTACTGAAAAAATTGTTCAAAAACACGTATAAGCATTTGCTCAAACATAATAATATTATTAAATCGTTACATAACAATGAGTACAACTACGCACCACCAACAACTAACCCAAATAATCTATATTTTTTGACAAAATTTCTAAAACATGAGTCGAAAACCACGAAAATCTTTTATAGATCTTCCGTTTAAAGAGCTAATTTTGGACCTAAAATAGACATTTTGTAAATAGACAAAAAACTATTATAGCAAACAAGTTGTGAGATACTCCTTGAGCCGCAACAATTACTAATAGCACAATTTCCTTATATACTTCTTTTACATTACAAAATTCATGATTTAAATATTAAAATATCTACAAAATTGTACACAGTAGATTTAAATTACCGACATTAAATATGTAATTCAATAATATGTCAGATCCTAAAATATTTTCAAACACAAATAAGCAAATTATTTAACGAGATAATGAAAATACTCCAATCCAGTGATTGAACAAATATCACGAATGAAAAAGGTAAATACAAAATGGATCTCCGTTCGAGGCACCGCAATAGATAATACTAAAAAATGAATACATAATAAAAAGGAGCTTAAGAAATAATAATCTGAGATGCTCTGAGAACCGTTCATCCAACCAATAGATTTAAAAAATAACAGTTTTGGTTTTAGTTGAAATGAAGTTGGATAGTTACAAACAAATTTGGCAGGGAGGATGGTGAAGCATGCATGGTTGTAAGGAAGAAAGATGGTGTTGCTTTCAAATTTGGTCATCTCTGCTAAACTTTTATTTTAATAAATTTTAATTTGAGAAAGATAAAATAAAATAAATCCGTAGAGTGGCATATAAGAAGGCGAGGAGGGTGATAGATAGAAACACAAGAGTCACTCAAATAAAATCCGAAGATGGGCAGTGATTGGAGTTGGAGCAGGAGCAAATGGACTGGATTGGTGGCGGCGGTGTGGATTCAAGCCATATCCGGCAACAACTACACTTTCTCAAATTACTCCGACGCTCTGAAATCCCTCATGCATCTAACGCAACTCCAGCTCAACAATCTGTCGGTGGCGAAGGACGTTGGGAAGGCATTTGGGCTTCTTGCTGGGCTGGCTTCTGACAAATTCCCCACTTGGCTCATTCTCCTCATCGGCTCTCTCGAAGGTCTCGTCGGCTATGGCGTTCAGTGGCTCGTCGTCAGCCAAAGAATCCAACCCCTCCCCTACTCCCAGGTTACCACCAGTTACTCATTGCTCATCATAAACATTTTATTTTCCTAAAATTGCACATTCTCAATTCCCAAAATACATGCAGATGTGCATATTTCTCTGCTTGGGTGGCAACAGCACAACATGGATGAACACGGCGGTTCTAGTCACCTGCATCCGAAACTTCCGCCGCAACAGAGGCCCTGTTTCCGGCATTCTCAAAGGCTATGTCGGACTGAGTACTGCCATATTCACCAACCTCTGCTCTGCTCTCTTCGCCGACGACCCTGCTTTGTTTGTCCTCATGCTCGCTCTCATCCCATTCGTTGTTTGCCTCTCCGGAATCTTTTTCCTCCGTGAGATTCCTCCCGCCGCCGTAGAGGACGAGGAGGAGTCCACTTATTTCGGGGTCTTCAACGCCGTTGCCGTCGTCGTCGCTGTTTACCTCTTGGCCTTCGGCTTCGTGCCGAACCCTAGCGCGTTGGTGTCTCGAGCTTTCTCTGTCGGTTTGCTTGTTCTGTTGGCGGCGCCGTTGGGAATCCCGGTCCACGTTTACTTGAAGGAGCGTGGACCGGACTTGGAGGGGCGGGGTGAAGAACCGTTGCTCCGCGGAAACGACAAGGGGAATGAATGTGAGGTGGAGAGAGGAAATGTATTTGCAAAACACGCGGAGGCGGCGGGGGTGGGGAAGAGTGGACCGGCGGTGGGGGAGGAGCACACGGTATGGGAGGCACTGAGAACGGTGGATTTTTGGATTTTGTTCGTGTCGTTTCTTTGCGGGGTTGGAACAGGTTTGGCGGTTATGAATAATATGGGTCAAATCGGGTTGGCGCTGGGTTATTCGGATGTGTCCCTCTTTGTGTCTTTGACAAGTATTTGGGGCTTTTTCGGTCGGATCGTCTCGGGTTCTGTTTCGGAGCACTTCATCAAGTAAGTCATTCTGACCCCTTTTTTTGTGATGCGTGAAAAGGAATTTATTAATTTAACAATTAAGGTCTAACTTTATTTTAAAAATTAGTTTGTGGAGGGAGTAGTGTTCTCACTTATATACAATATATCTTTATTATATTATTATATTATTATATTATTAATTTGGTATTCATAGTATTTATTTAAAAAGGTTAAATCATTAATGATAATTTCTTATATCATTTATCCAAATACTTAATTCAAATTTATTATTTTTTTACCTTTCACTTATCACATCTTATTATTTGTCTTTTTATACCTTACTTTTTTTTCTATTTCTCTATAGACCTTTTTTTTAAAATAAAGAGGTTGAACAGTAACCAAAAAGAGCTGAATCCATTCAAAAATATTAATAACAAATACTAATGTTCTTTTTAAAAGTTATTTCTTGAATCACTTATATGAAATTTAAAGACACAATCTTTAAAGTGTCCAAGAAGTTAAAGAACATTAAAAGAGAGATAACACACAAAAAATAGAAACAAATAATACAAAAAAAATTTAGACCAGTTTGATTATCTTTGAATCTACACTTCAATTTAATCAACATGAGATGGACACTACTCTTGTAAAATCAGTATAATTTACATACACTTACTATAAACAAACAATAGGCAACACATTAAAAAAAATATGAACCTTCTTGATCCTAGAAATCTTCTACACCAAATCTATGAATGAAAACCAATTCAACTAATGAAAATATGTTATAGAAAGATGCTGATAAAAAAAAAAATGTTATCGAAAGATATCACCTTAACGTGATTGATTTCTAAAACAAGAAAGAGCAAAAACAAATTTCATTCTAAAGAGCTTGTAGATGAACTTGTTTAAAAAATTCTTACACTTTTAATGAAAACTTAACTGGTGTATTTGAAAGACACAGCATGTTGAATTAAGTTTTTTTTTTAGAAAAATGTGTATTTTTGAAAACAAGCCTTATATATGTATTTCGAAATCAGAGTTAATCCATTATTATCTATAATAATTGATTACATTATTTTTATATTATTTTAGAAATCTTTTGTTAACAAATTAATTATTTATATTAAGTGATAATAGATTATTTTCAAGAACAGTATTTAAAAATCCAGATATAATCAATTATAAGGTTAACAATCTAGTTATAATACTCGATTATGAATTAAGAACAATTAATTATTTGTGAGATCAAATATTTTTTGTGATTCTGATCATCTCAAGATAATTTATTAAATTATTCTTCTAAAAATATTTAAAAGAAAATAAGTGTTCCTGAATCAAATAAACATTTCAAGCTTATGCAATATGCTTAGCATGCCTAATCTAATGCTTTTGAGTTCATCATATATCAATAAGAGAAAACTTCTAATTCTTCAATATTTTTAGAATCAATACTATTATTGTCCAAAAGTAATTCTTTTTATTAGGCATCCTCAATGAATGCAATATTTCACTTTTAATAAGGTGTTGGAAGAATACCGATGGTTCTAAATTTTGACCAGCTTAGTTTGTTTTATCAATTTGCCGTGTTTGCAGGAAAGCGGGAACTCCTAGACCCCTTTGGAATGCAGCGTCTCAAATTTTGATGGCCGTGGGATACATACTCCTGGCCATGGCTATGCCAGGTTCACTTTACATAGGCTCCATTATGGTTGGCATATGCTACGGCGTGAGGCTAGCCATCACTGTACCAACAGCCTCCGAGTTATTTGGCCTCAAATACTATGGACTCATTTACAACATTCTAATCCTTAACCTTCCCCTTGGTTCTTTCCTCTTTTCTGGTCTGCTAGCTGGCATTCTGTATGATATGGAGGCAACTACCACCACAGGAGGTGGCAACACTTGTGTTGGAGCTCATTGTTACAGACTAGTGTTCGTAGTTATGACTGCAGCCTGTGTTGTTGGGTTCTTCTTAGACGTTGTCCTATCAATCAGGACCAAGATGGTTTACAACAAGATCTCCTTGAGCAAAAACTCCAAGAAAAACTCAGTCACATAAGTAGGCGATGATTCGAAATGGCTCATATATATATATATCTATGAGGGTATGACACTCTTTGGATTGAGGTGCGTTATGATATCCTAATTTTCACTAGTATGGCTAACACTAAATCAGATGTCTTTTTGGGAATAAAGGTCGGTGGTTAATTTGCTTGTACATCCATTTTGTGTTCTCTGAAGCATAATCAGGTTACAGTCTGTAAATAGTTGTAAAGTGTCTTGTTTTCAACCAATTTGGAGAAGAAAATGTTGTCACAGATTTTCTGATGTATGCAAGTCTTTGAAATTGGTTGATCTGAGTCAAAAGTATTGCAGACTTTACTCATTTCATTCCAAAATTTTACTTATTTTTATTTTTCTATGTGACAAGTAATTTGACGAGAGGCATGAAGGAAAGGAAAATTGACCGAAGAAATTAAAAAAAAAAGGAACTTTTGATGATGTTTAAGTGAAGACAAACTACAGAAGAAGCTGAAATCAATTACGTTATTGAAGAAGACTAGTAGTAGTATCAGAAAAACAGGTGTTTTTTTATCTGGCGGAGCTAATGGGCCAAAAAACTGGAAGAATCATAACTCTAATGGCTGTGTGTGAGTAGTAAGGTAAAATAAATTTGGTAACATTGATAAACTTGTGCAGCATGTGACCTAGGGTGATTAGTAAGGACAAAGAGAGTCAGAGTAAGATGTTTATAATGATGTCCTTTCTACTACACTACTCAAATATAATATATTTTATTCTATCAAATATAATACATATTATTACTTATCTAGTTTAATAAATAATTATTTAAAATCATATCTACTGCAATCAGATTGTAATTTGATAGAAAAATTAACCCAAGTTTTAGTATTTATTTTTATAATAATAATTTTGTATTATGCCACAACTTTGATACAATACATATATGAATAATATATTTAATTATCTTATTTTGATATAATAAATAAAATCCCATAAAGCAACACATAATAATATATATGTAATAAAGATTAGCAATTAAGATCACATTAAATTAATATTGAATTATAATATTTAATAGTTAATATTGAAGAAAATTAAAGTACATGTTCCGTTCGGTTGACCGGGACGTCTTCGTGCGCGACCTCAACCGTCAGCTAGGGACTCCTTTCCACTGATTGCCTGTGGATTCCTGCAAAAAAGAGGACAAAGAGGCGCCCTAGCGGCCGTTTGCACTCCGACGCTCAAGTCAGCCAGCAAGAAACACCAAAACTGTTCACCCCCCGTCTCTGAGCACCGCATATGACACTCTGAAGGTGGTAAGAAATAACTGTGTATTGTGTGTCTGTGTTCTCTCTCTCCGGCAAAAATATTCCCCAGTCCCTTGTTCGTAACCTTGGAGCACGAGCAAGCAACTAGAGAGCTCTGGTAAATTTGCAGAAAGTTCGAACCCTCTTTCCAACATTCTCTGCGCTATTGAAACGCTTGGGAGCCATTATAACACCTGAATGCTCGAAAGGGAAACTGTATTGAAGGACTTTAATTACCTGGCACCTGACTAAAGGGTGTTTCTATTCTGGCATGGCTGTCGTACACGTGGAGGTCCTCACGACGCCATGACCCCATCTGGGGGCGTTTCTGCCCATCTGGGGACGTTTCTACGTGTGAGTCCTCCTGCTTGGGAGTGTTACTGCGCTAGGGGTGACTTTTTGGGTGCCAACTCATGCCCCCAATTATCTATTCACTTACTTTGAGAGCGTATATGCCTTCCTCTTGTACCCTGCACCCGGCTGCCCTAGGCGTGACCTTCCTCTTGAGTCGTATCTGTCCCACAGGCGTCTCTGGGGCGGCAGGAGCACTTCACGAGTCAGGCTGCCCTACACTGGTACTATTACTATGGCCTTGAAGCCACCTTTTCCTTCTCTTTATCGCTGCCCCGTGCTATCGGGACCTGAGGCCTTCCCACGGCGTCGCTCCCTCCATGGTCTTTCCTACCCATGGGTTGGGCGACGCCTTGCCTTGGCGACGCTTCCTCTTGGCGTCTCTCCACCTAGGCGACGCCTTGCGTTGACTTTGACTCTCCAGTCGTTGACTTTGACCTTGACTTAGTCAACGCCCGGATACGGGACGGTACAGTACAATTAAAAAATAATTTAAAAAATATGAAATAATCCTGAAAATAATGTGAGAATATGAATAATATGATGACACTGTTGAGAGAGCCTCCAACCTCGCACAACCACATAATAAAGAGGATGAAGACCTAGAAGTTGTTTATTGATTTAATTACAAATATGAATTTAATTGAGCTTTTGTTTATTTTTGTAGGCCCAATTAAAACATAAACTAGAAGTCAACATTATTTGTGGATCAAGCTTTAGCTTAAATAAATTCCATAAAGTTGTTTAGGATTTCATGGGCCATGTATTTGGCCTAGTAGCATCAAATAATTGGACCCAATATTTGGGTCAAGTAGCATAGGTTTTTGGGCTTGTATTTGGGTCATAGTGAAATAGGTCTAGTTAGGATTAAAAGTGATCGGTTGGGGTAACAATTGGACTTATTTGAACCCAATGTAACCATAAAACGGTATATTGAATAACGAAAATCACCTTGAAAAGGAGCACATGGACGTCTACATGACAACGTAGGAGTGGAGAAGATTTAGCATGGAAAGTATGAACTAAACATAAAAAACATGACTTCACATAACACCTTCTCATTCAAGATTTTTTTTTTTGAATTTTTAAATTTTGATTCCAAAATGTTCAACTATCTCTCTTAATTTCCACTAGTATGGCTAATACTGAATATGATGTCTTTTTGGGAATAAAGGCCTGTGGTTAATTTACTTGTACATCCATTTCATGTGCTCTGAAGCATAATCAGGTTACAGTGTGTCAGTAATAGTTGTAAAATGTCTTGTTTTCAACCAATTTGGAGAAGAAAATGTTGTCACAGATTTTCTGATATATGCAAGTATTTGTAATTGGTTGTGTTGATCTGAGTCAAAAGTATTGCAGACTTTACTCATTTCATCCCAAAATTTTACTCTCTTTTTTCCTGTGATAAGTAATTTGATGAGAGGCATGAAGGAAAGGAAAATTGACTGAAGAAATTAAAAAAAAAGAACTTTTGATGGTGTTTAAGTGAAGACGAACTACATAAGAAGCTGAAATCAATTACGTTATCGAAGAAGACTAGTAGTAAAAACAGGGTTTTTTATCTGGCGGAGCTAATGGCCAAAACACTGCAAGAACTCTAATCGATTCTCTTTTCTTTTTAATTTGTCTTCAGACCAATTAATGTTTCTATTGATTCACACAAGTTCACATTTATATTACAAATAAAGTTAAAAATAATTTCAGCATATTCTTGTCAACTTCAACATTATGCATAATCCACTGGCTTACCATTCCTGAAACAAGAAATAAAAAATAGCACTTTCACCATGTCAATATCAAAACAGTTAACCGTGGTTGATTGGAATGGAATTGACTTTGGCATGGCGTGTAAGTACTCCTGGTTTTGCGAAATCCATCAACATCAACCTGTTGCCTCACCCATGCCTTCATCTCTCTATGCTAAAATACGACTTAATAATATATCCACAACAAACACTGTAACATATACAGTATTTGGGGGCATCCATAGGTGTTCATGATCAAATGGAGGCTGCTATGCTAACTAGGCCGTGAGGAACTGCAGAGATCAATGTGTCAAAATTATACAGATATTTCAAAACTTGTTTAATGCGCTACGCGCTTTCTGTTTTTTCGTTTTTTCTTTGTTCTATATAACAGACTTGTGTTGGGAAAAACGGGTAATTTTCCCACTAAAACAAAACCCTAACAGAGCTACCCGACAAATAATATTGAATAAATAAAGCGGAATAATAAAAGAGATAAAGAGGAAAAAACACACCCGAAAATTGTTAACGGAGTTCGGCCTGTTTAGCCTAATCTCCGAGCACAGCAAAAACAACTCACTTTTATTATTATGAGAGAAGATATTACAAATTGGGATCTATAACAGTGAAGGAGAAGAGTTTAATTTATAACCCTCAAACCTCATTCCCAAACAATGAACCCACCGATGTGGGACTTGGGATTAAGCCAAAATCAACAAATCTCCACCTTGGCTTAATTTCAAGTCCCACCTAAAACAAATCTTCTCACAACATAACAAAAAACAAACTTTACAGTGCTTCAAATTTGCGCCTCTGGGCGCCAACTTCAAATGTGCAAAATATTAACCAAGTCTAAACAATATTCAAACTTGGCCCTTATAACCACCTTGCCTTGTAGCGAACATCTTCTTTATTAGAAAATTCTTCTTTCTTTGCAAATACCCATTTGCACCCAATTGCCTTCTTACCTTTTGGTAATTGTGCCAACTTCCACGTCTTGTTCTTCTTCAAAGACTGCATCTCCTCTTCCATCGCACCCGCCCAATTACCACTCTCTGAACTCAGAATGGCTTTTGGGTAAGTGGATGGAATGTCATCAACAACTGGAAGTGCATAGGCAACCATATCCATGAAACGAGCAGGCTTCTGAATATCTCGTCTCTGTCTTCTAACTGCAATTGGCGCTGATTGTTGTTGAGATTCTTGGGTAGGAACCTCTTCCTCATCTGACTCTTCTTCTGCCATAGGAGAGTCACTTGTGGTATTTCGTGTTGGGATCACCACTGTCGGCTCAAACTCCACCTGCTTCTGAACACACTCCACCTGTTGTGGAGTACTATCAGCTCCTTCTGGATTTACCTTCTTTAACATGGCAGATTCATCAAAGGTAACATCCCTGCTGATAATCGTCTTCTTTGCCTCTAGACACCACAAACGGTATCCCTTCACTCCAGGACTAAAGCCCATGAAAAGAGCCTTCTTTGCCCGTGGATCCAACTTTGATTCAATCACATGATAATATGCAATAGAACCAAAAACATGCAAGGAATCATAATCAGTTGCAGGTTTTCCAGACCATACCTCTAACGGGGTTTTGCCATCTATAGCAGATGATGGCAAACGATTGACGAGATGTTGAGCGTATGTCACAGCCTCAGCCCAAAACTCTCTGCCTAACTCAGCATTAGACAACATACAACGAACTTTCTCCACAAGTATCTTGTTCATACGCTCCGACACCCCATTCTGTTGTGGTGTTTTTCTAACAGTGAAGTGCCGAACTATGCCACAATCTTGACATACCTTCAGGAACGGATCACTCTTGTATTCTCCTCCATTGTCTGTTCGGAGAACCTTAATCTTCCTTCCTGTCTGGTTTTCAACTTCAGCTTTCCACTTAAGGAAAATTTCAAGCACATCATTTTTGTTCTTCATAGTAAACACCCAAACTCTCCTGGAAAAATCATCCACAAAAGTGACAAAATAATGCCTACCTCCGATTGACGGAGTCTTGGCAGGTCCCCACACATCTGAATGCACATAATCCAGAATACCCTTGGTATTGTGAATTGCAGTGCCAAACTTCACTCTTCGTTGCTTTCCCAGAACACAATGCTCACAAAATTCAAGTTTGCAAGCCTTCGTACCTTTCAACAATCCTTGCTTGGTAAGAATTTGCAAGGATTTCTCTCCAGCATGTCCTAACCTCATATGCCACAACTTCGTTGCCTCAACATCCTTCTTAGAGCTAGAAGTTGCTGCCGCTACTGTCCCCACCACTGTACTACCTTGATAGTAATACAAATTGTTCTTCATCACGCCTTTCAACATCACCAGTGCTCCTGAAGTTGCTTTAAGAATTCCATCTCGCATCGTCACAACTAGGCCTTTAGATTCTAAAGCCCCCAATGAGATGAGATTCTTCTTCAACTTTGGCACGTACCGTACATCCCGCAAAATTCTGGTGGATCCATCATGATTCCGCAGCTTGATTGAACCTATTCCAGCTGTCTTACATGGATTATCATTACCCATGTAAACAACCCCGCCATCGAGTTCTTGAAAATCAAAGAACCATTCCCGAATGGGACACATATGATAAGTACAACCTGAATCCAATATCCACTCATCTGGATACGATGATGCTGAAAGCGAGACAATTAAAGAGATATCTGATTCCACGTCACTTTTGCATTCTGCAACATTTGCATCTTGTGGAGTCTTCCCTTTCTTCTGCAGTTTTGGACAGTCTTTCTTCCAGTGTCCTTTCTCATGACAGAAAGCACACTCATCTTTGGCAACGACTCGACCTTTAGACTTAGACATCCCTCTTCTCTCCTTTGTTTGGCTTTGCTGACGACCTCTTGCCACCAATGCTTCTTCTGATGTCGTTGATTTGGTTCTCATCTTATCTTGCTTTCTTAATTCATGACTATATAAAGCAGAACAAACAGCATCTAACGACACATTCTCCTTCCCGTGAAGGAGCGTAGTCTCCAAATTTTCAAATTCATCAGGAAGAGATGATAACAACATCAAAGCCAAATCCTCATCCTCAAACTTCACATCTAAATTCAACAGGTCTGCTACTAATTGATTAAACATAGTGATGTGTGCATTCATAGTAGTACCTTGTTGGTAGTCAAATCGGAACAATCTTTTCTTCATCAGGAGCTTGTTCTGACCACTCTTCTTCAGAAACTTGTCCTCCAATGCCTTCCACAGTTTGTGTGCAGAAGTCTCGTTTTTTACAGCGTACTTCTGCTCTCTGGACAGGCAGGATCGAATAGTTCCGCATGCCAACCGGTTGATGATGCTCCAATCTTTCTCCTCTACCTCTTTTGGTTTCTCTCCTTCAATAGCAATATCAAGACCCTGCTGAAAAAGAGAGTCCAAGACCTCTCCTTGCCACATGCCAAAATGTCCAGTGCCATCAAATATTTCCACCGCCAATTTCAAGGTGGACACCAGGAACCTCGACCATGATGAAGAGGAGCCCGACACTCTGGATACATCCTTGGCTTCTTCTTTTTGATTTGCCATTACAAACTCAAAATATAATATTCAATATTACAAATAATTTCAAACAACCCAAGGCGAACCTTCGGCTCTTGATACCACTTGTTGGGAAAAACGGGTAATTTTCCCACTAAAACAAAACCCTAACAGAGCTACCCGACAAATAATATTGAATAAATAAAGCGGAATAATAAAAGAGATAAAGAGGAAAAAACACACCCGAAAATTGTTAACGGAGTTCGGCCTGTTTAGCCTAATCTCCGAGCACAGCAAAAACAACTCACTTTTATTATTATGAGAGAAGATATTACAAATTGGGATCTATAACAGTGAAGGAGAAGAGTTTAATTTATAACCCTCAAACCTCATTCCCAAACAATGAACCCACCGATGTGGGACTTGGGATTAAGCCAAAATCAACAACTTGTTGGGTCTGTTTTGTATTGCTTTTTTCTTTGTTCAATGAAAATTGTACCTACCAGTCCTCGGATGTCGTTGACTGCTAGTAATGGTAGGCCACATAAGCTGGGTCCCACGAGCGGCATCGCAAGCGACGCGAGCCAGAGTGTCGAAGAGTGGTCAGATGTCGATCATCAGGATGTGTTGATGTGTCCTCGACAACAAGGTGGGGCAATGTGACATTGGACATCAGTGACTCAAACAACGAAGCTAGGCCACGAGAGGTGGATCCTAGACAACACACCAGTTATCAGTAGGGAGAAACCTAGATCACGAGTGGTCTATTCGTGTGGCGTGAATAGTGCATTCAAGCGGAGCACAAGTAAAGAGCCACTGGAAGAGCTGAGGCCCATGAGGATTACGTTCTAGAGGTAGGCTGCATGCATGGAATGTGAACAACTAGGGCACTCCCAGGAGGGATGACCCAGAGATTAGGTGCACAAGTTGGTATCCAGGTGGTCATCCCGTCAGAGGTTGCACTCCAGTAAGGGAGCCTTACGCGTTAGATTGGCCTAAGAGTGGGTGATAGCGGCGCTAAGGCCTAACCTCAGAAACCCTAGATGCGGGTGGCGGAAACAGCGAAAACCCGAGAGTATATAAAGGGTAATAACAAACCTAATAAGGTACGCAACATTTACGCGATACACACACAGTTTCACATGGAGCTTTTACGGCTAAGTGTTTTGGTGTTTTCTAGCCCCAGTATTGACTTGAGCGTCGGAGTGCAAACGACCTCTAGGGCGCCCCTTTGTCTTTGCAGGTTCAGTTGTTTGATCCAAGGAAAGCACGAACAAAGGCATAGAAGATTGAGCGTGTGATCGTCATTAGACATACGAAGACAATCGAGTCAACCGGAACAAAACTCTTTCCTTTCATGTTTTCTACTGCTACTCTTCCTCAGCCTTTTGTTCTTTCATTCTATACGATTATCGGTTCTCTTATTGAATGAAAACTTCTGCATGTGCCGCAACCAAGTCAAATACATATGGAACTACATGAGGTTTCTTGAGAAAATGAATTGTGATTAAAATTGAAATTAATAAAAATCCTAGCCCTTTATATTTAACTTTATAAGCAAAATTAACCTCTCACACCTATCATGCACTCACTTTATGTATTTGCATAACCTTTTATGGGATATCCCAAGTAAATTTACTCATGAAGAATTGAAGAGGTGTTGTGTGAGCGAGCTGAGATTTGCTTGAAATTTAAAAACAGAATAGTTTGAGCTTTGATTCATTGAGAAATGGGTTACAGTACCCTAGACTCATTATACGTGACCTGCGGAGCCTGCTGTGATCAGTACCGAAAGGAACATATATTTTGGAGTACCTATACCACGCTGAAACCCAACTGACAGAGAAAGATAGTATATTGATTTCTTTGTTGTCTTTCTTGCCATACAAATCAACACATTTTCACATAAGTTGATGATGCCAAGCAGCAAAGAGGGAACACACTTTCAGTTATTTAGTGATCTTTCAAACATAAATTCATGTGGTTTCTGTGACTCCTCCACTTTTTCCCATTTTGGATTGTCTAAATGGCTTGCGTCCAGACTTGACTTATGTGTTATTTAAAAGAATGATGAAATATGAACATTTGAATATCATAAATACTTTATTGGTAACATTTATGATTTTTCTTTATTTTTATGGATGATGATGTGATTCTGCATAATTTTGGTACTTCAAAGGGTGGGTGGGAAGAGGTGTGCATTGCACATAGTGGGAAGTAATATAAGTCCTGTGGTCCAAAAAGGAAGAGCGCATGCCGACCCTATACTTTACTTCATCAGTATTCAATGCTCACTCCAAGCAATACCATTCTGGGAAAGTTCAAGCTGCACTTTTTTCTTCCTCAGAAGTGAAGCTTTATGCAGCACTCTTTGGACCAATATGATCAAATCCTTTCAGTAATAGGAATGTTATTAATTTTCTTAGAGAACCAAAAGGTGCAAACATTAGCAAGCCAATGCACTGTGATTTTGTGAATTTTCTTAACTTCCACCTAAATTTCCATTCACCCAACAACTTATACCAAATGTAGATAACCTGTTATTAATAAAAGGGGTTTCTTTAGTTTTTTAAACCATCAATCCATTTAGATTCTGTGTAATTAATACTAGTTTCTTCCATTACATCTATTTATGTTTAAACTTTCCATTTTTATTGATATTTTAGAAACTGAAGATTTAATACATTTTCCCCCAGCGACCCCCTTATTTAAAATGAAGACGATAGTATTGTTTTCATGACATTTCATTTTAACAAGATCATTGGATTGGAGGAGTTGGAAAAGGCATGGGAATATGAAATGTTAATCATAAACTTTAGGAAGAAGAGTGAAATAAACAAGAATGTTGAGTTCAGAGACATTAGAAGTCAAGATTGATATATAGACACTTCAATATTGATTGGTGTCCTTAATTGTTTAACTCCATTCGTTAATCAATTCATTGCATAATGTTATATTGTCCTTTTGCACCTGAACAGGCTGTACAAGACCCAAAGATGAAAGGTCCTGGTTTTTGGGCTCTCATAGGATGTTTCACATGATTTCTGAACCCTCCATTTATTCATTATTGTTTAAGGATCATGTGATCCAAGACCGCCTCACACATTTCTCACACTTCTCAGTTATTTTTTGTTCCTGTGCAAATCACACGCTCTAATTAAAGAAGTATGCAAAATTTAAACTTTTCCAAGATTTAAAATTCATGTTAATTTCAAAATTTAAATTGTAGATTCATTAGAATTTGAAAGAAAGAAATAGTCATTAATTATAGTAGTAATAATAAGTCTGAATAAGGAGTACTGCAGTATCCGTATTTGGAAAAGCAATGTGAACAATAGAGTGAGTTGAAGTAGATGGAAATGTAATTCGAAGACACATTAACTAAATTGACTATTGAAATCCATTACCATCACCCATTACCGTTGCAAAAATTCAAGGTTTGGTGAATTGGTAATTAATGATGCAGGAGGAAGGTGAAGAACTATAGTAGCAGTGTCTCTAAATAAAGAGTGAGATGAATTTATTAGTTCTCTTATTTGTTAACGTAACAGTGGCATGTGAAGAGAAAAGAAGGGACCTTTTCAGAGGTTCTGTTCCCTTGTGATATCACCTCCCAAATGCTACACCACTGTTACCCTCAATCCAAGTACAATCAATCGCTTTGTCGTCACTCCTTTCTTACACTCCCGTGTTCTCTGGGACTCTGTTCACTGCTACTAACACCCCCATTTCTTTTTGTATTTAAGCTCAATGCTTTTCTTCACACTTTATAACCCTTTTGCTTCTATTCACTTCTTCCCCCATTTATAAGTCCAAGGATGCAAGATATCCCCTTCTATGTCCTTATACTTTCCCTCCTTCTAATTCCAACTTCTCTGGTTTCTCCTTTATACGGTTCTTCTTCCTACAAATTTTCCCTGTTTATTATTTTCAAGTACTAATAACATTCTCAATATTCATTATTTGCTGTCTTCGTTGCAGATGGGCCCTTATATGACTTCACTGCCCACACTGAGGTGATTATATTTTTTAAACAAAACGCATTCAACATTCACTAAGCTGGGATTATGACTTTAATTGATGTTCATGATAGTGCAAAGAGAAACCAGAGGAGCCACTTTATGGAGGAGGAGTTCTCAAGAGTCAGCAACGGTCTCCTCCTGGTCTTCAAGACAACATTGCCTCATCTTACGTTGTTAACAACACCTATGTGCCTTCACTCCTTCTCTATAATCTCACCCAGGGCACCATTTACACTTTTTCCGGTTAGTTATTATCGTTTTTACACTCTTATCTTAATGATTGATTATGTTACTTTTCACCATTTTCTGCTTAATAAAAGAAAAAAAAACTACAGTAGCGTTATTTTAAAGTTTTGATTAAAAAAAAATTCCGTTGCCGGGACTTGAACCCGGGTCTCTCGGGTGAGAGCCGAGTATCCTAACCAACTAGACTACAACGGATTGATGTTGTTTAAATAATTAAATAATTTAAAGTTAAACTCTTCGATAGTAAGAATTGTTAGATATTATGATAATATGTTACAGCATGGGTGAGAGTTAAAGGTTCAAGTTCGGGCATGATAAGGGCTACCCTGGAAACAGAGAAAGAGACGTATGATTGCATCGGGACAGTTTCAGCCAAGCTTGGATGCTGGTCATTTCTCAAGGGTGGTTTCGTTCTAACCTCGTCTTCAAATTTATCCGTCATCTTCTTCCAGGTAGCTTCCTTTTCTCTGCTCTTTTATTCCGTAAAACTCTTTAGGATATTTGGTTAGTTTCTTTTAACCTTGTGTATGCAGAACGCGGATGGTAAAGACATCAATATAGAAGTTGCTAGTCCATCACTCCAGCCATTTACTAACCAACAATGGAGAATCAACCAACAGTATATGATCAATACTGTGAGTTACACTTCATTATTTTGACCAAAATAATGGAATGCTTAGTTGTTTTTTATTCACCAAATGCGGTAATTAATTGTTGTAAAACAGAATTTGTAATATTTTAAAACAGAAAACGAAAAAACAGAGCACGTGCAGGAAACGTAAAATAGAGTCTGCCAGTGTGCGCACAAACCTTAGAAATCCTCATTCATAGAGGACCAACGTTTGAAACACTCGTTCGTAGAGGTTGAACGTGAGATACCAACCTTCCTCAATCTAAGGGGACCCCAGAAAATGTTCCTATCATGAATGAGTCTCTAAGAACGTGTGTGCTCTCAACAGATTCAAATCTGCCCCGCACTCTTCGGGAAGACACAGTCTCTACAACAGCTCGGAACTGTCTTGATCGTGGGAATCAGATTTGCTTAAGTAGTGGGATGTGGTTATTTTCTCCATCTATAAATACTGCCACCTTTTGCTTCAGAAAATGCATATCTCACTCACCTTCTTCACTTTTTCATTTTCATCTCAGCGTGCACGGTTCATCTTCTTTTCTTCCTCCCCATCTCTCTTCATTTATTCTTTTACTTTATAATTATTTTTATGAGTTTTATTGGATTCTTATTCTTTTAAGAGTAACTTGCTAGTTCTGATCCTTGAAAATTTGTGGGAAGTTCCTGTTGTATCATGGGAGACTTGCGCAATACACAATACACCGCGGATAAGTCCTTACGGATAGTGATTGCCCATGCCTTGGGAAATTAATTTTGTTTGTGTTTAAAGCCTCATTTTCTACAATCGTAAGGACTTATGACTGAAAATGCGGACAACAACAACGCTGCACGTCAAATGTTGTTTTTGCAACGCAAACCATTTTTGCGAAACCATTTTCGGATGTCTCGAAAATTGAAGTCTTCATTACAACTTCTATACCTGACTCAAGCACAATTGCGAAACAAATTGATAATTGGATCCATGCAAATAAGGTATGTCGTCACACCTTATTTAGTGTGTTATCTAACGATCTGTTCGATGTCTATGCTTCGTACAAGGAAGCAAAAGATATTTGGGATTCTCTTATCCTCAAATACACTGCCAAAGACATCGTCAAACAAAAATTCATAATCGGAAACTACTACCGTTGGGAGATGATCAAAGGCAAAGACATCAAAATCCAGATAAACGAATATCACAAGCTGTTTGAAGATATCAAAGCTGAAAGCATAGCCTTGCCGAATGAATTCGTGTCCAATTTCTTGATCGAAAAGTTTCCACAATCTTGGACGGATTACAAACAACAACTAAAGCACAAACACAAACAAATGTCACTATCAGATCTGATCACCCACATCATCATTGAAGACACAAACAAGAAGGAGTTTCTTGCTGCAAAGGCCAAAACTTTGTCTGCCAAAACAATTTTGGTAGAAGACAAACCAACTCCAAAAAGGTACGAGAAAAAAATTTGATCACAAAAAGAAACATAATAATAAATTCTCTCGTCCCAATGGAACTAACCTCACTTTCAAGAAAAGGATAATTGCTTTGTTTGTGGAAAGTCAGGTCATCATGCACCTTAGTGGAGACATAGGACCAAAAACGAATATTTTAAGTCAATGAGCACCCCTTACGATGCTAACTCTAAATTAAAGAAGAACAAAGGAGAATCTATTTTTCAACTCAGTATGCCCAGATAATTGGAAGCTTATTGCATTTAATGAGCTTTTCTAGACCAGATATTGCTTACGCAGTAGGTAGACTGAGTAGATACATTCAATGTCCTAGTCAGGATCATTGGGATGCGCTTGCAAGACTCATGAAATACTTGAGAACTACAAATGGATTATGTCATTGAATATAATGGTATTCCCGTTGTGCTAGAAGGGTACAATGATGCTAACTGGATCTCTGATTCAGATGAGACAAAATCCATTAGTGGTTATGTATTTACACTTGGGGGTGATGCAGTTACATGGAGATCAGCCAGACAAAATATTATTGCAAGATCAACAATGGAATCTGAGTTTGTTGCTCTCGAAATGGTTGGTAGTGAAGTTGAGTGGTTGAAAAACTTCTTAGCAAACATTCCGTTAGGAATGAAACCAACCTCATATGTATTAATGCATTATGATTGTCAATCGGCAATAACTATAGCTAAAAATAAAACTTTCAATGGAAAGAACGGACATATACAATTGAGACATAATTTAGTGAAACAGTTGTTAAAGAGTGAAACGATTTATATTGACTATGTCAAGTCAGAACGGAACTTAGCAGATCCTCTGACAAAACCCTCAGGGAGAAAACTGGTTTTAGAAACATCGAGGGGAATGAGACTTAAGCCACTTGCAAACAAACAAGTGATGGAAACCAAACCTTTGTGATTGGAGATCCCATGAATAAGGTTCATATGGGTAAAAACAAGTCACTTGTTAGTTATGCTAGCACTAATATTGATTTAAAATCAATTTTGTCCATTCCTATGGTGAGTGTGAAAGTGTTAGATACTGCATTATCGAGAGGATAAACTTTATGGTTAAAATTCTAAGGTAAAAGAATTTTAACGATTTACAAAGTTTTTAATGGTTTATATATCCCTTATGGGTTGTGTATGATTTGCAACATACACTTGATGAAATCACCTATATGAGTGTCAAGTGGGGCCGCTTGCATGAGATCTTGACAAGATCTCTATAACACTCATGAATATTGGGCACGCATATGGCCTAACCAGCGCAACACAACGATAACAACAAGTAATGTGGGGGTGTATTGTGATTGATAAACCTCTAACACATACTGAGTGTCTTGGTTCATATAGCTTGCTATACTAGCTTTGATGCATTACATCTTAGATGAACCCAATTTTTTTTTCTTTCTTTATCTCTATGTTTTATCTTTTGCAATATGTGGGGATTGTAAAACAGAATCTGTAATTGTAAAACAAAATCTGTAATATTGCAAAACAGAAAAAGAAAAAACAGAGCGTGTGCAGAAACGAAAAACAGAGTGTGCGAGTGTGCACACAAACCTCTGAAACCCTCATTCGTAGAGGACCAACGTTCGAATTCGCAGAGGTTGAACGTGGGATAGAGTCCCAACGTTCTGCAACCTAATGGGACCTCCAGAAATGGTTCCTACCTTGAATGAGTCACTCAGAACGTGCGTGCTTTCAACAAATTCAGCTCTGCTCCGCTCTCTCCGGGAAGACGCAATCTTCTTCTCTGCAAGAGCTCTGAACCGCCTTGACCGTGGGAAGCATATTTGCTCACGTAGTGGGATGTAGTTATTTTCTCCATCTATAAATACTGCAACCTTTTGCTTCAGAAAACACATTTCTCACTCACCTTCTTCACTTCTTCATTTTCATCTCAGCATGCACTATTCATCTTTTTCTCTTCCTCCCCATCTCTCTTCATTTATTTTTTTACTTTATAATTATTTTTATGAGTTTTATTGGATTTTTACTCTTTTAAGAGTAACTTGCTAGTTCTGATTCTCATAAATTTTCGAGAAGTTCCTATTGTATCCTGGGAGGCTACACAATACACCGCGGATAAGTCTTACGGACAGTGATTGCTCACGTCTTGGGAAATTAATTTTGTTCATGTGTTAAACCATCATTTTCTACATTAACGAGGGATGATGTTGCAAGGACTTTCTCACAAATGAAGTGTCTAACAAAAGGGATGTAATGTTTGTTTTCCTCTTGCATTTGATAGAAAAGAAAGCGTGCCGTCACTGTTCATGTGTCTGATAGCAACGGAAGAAGATTGCAAGGAGCTTCCGTCCGTATAGAGCAAATATCAAAAGACTTCCCTTTTGGATCTGCAATAGCAAAGACCATTCTTGGCAACTTACCCTATCAGGTTTGTATATTTTGCATACCCCACTAACAACTATATTTCATAGCATAGAAATGCATGACAAGACTCAATTCCTGTGTCCGTTCAGAATTGGTTTGCGAAACGATTCAATGCCGCAGTCTTTGAAAATGAGCTCAAATGGTACGCCACAGAACCTGATGAAGGCAGGGTCAATTACACCATTTCAGATCAAATGCTACAATTTGTTAGAACAAACAATATCGTTGCCAGAGGGCACAACATATTTTGGGAAGACCCTAAATACACTCCTCCATGGGTTCTTAACCTTACTGGCATCCAGTTACAATCTGCTGTGAATTCCCGAATACACAGTCTCATGAGCCAATACAAAGATGAGTTCATACACTGGGACGTCAGCAATGAAATGCTTCATTTTGAGTTCTACGAGCAAAGGCTTGGATCTGATGCCACATTGCATTTTTTTGAGACTGCACATGAATCAGATCCATTATCAACCCTGTTCATGAATGACTTTAATGTTGTGGAAACATGCAGTGATGTAAATTCCACTGTAGACGCCTATATCTCACGGGTAAGAGAACTGCAACGAAATGGCATCTTTATGGATGGAATTGGCTTGGAGGGACACTTCACAGTACCCAATCCTCCCCTTATCAGAGCCATCCTAGACAAGTTGGCAACACTTGGACTTCCCATTTGGCTTACTGAGGTTGATATAAGCAAGACAATTGATAGAGATTCACAGGTAACTTAATTTGCATATGGAGTTTTCATATTTGATGTGAATTTAAAGGTATCTATTGAGTTGACATAACTGAATCTCTTTGATAACATGTAGGCGAAATATTTGGAGGAAGTTTTGAGGGAAGGATTCTCACATCCTTCTGTGAATGGGATAATGCTTTGGACTGCATATCATCCAAATGGGTGCTACCAAATGTGCCTCACAGACAATAATTTCAATAACCTGCCAGCAGGTGATACGGTGGACAAAGTTCTTCAAGAGTGGCAAACAGGTCGTGTAGAGGGAGTGGCAGATGTGCACGGTTCCTATAGCTTTTATGGCTTCTTAGGAGAATATTCTATTACTGTCAACTATGGCAACAGGACTACACATTCAACATTCTCCCTCTCTCCAGCTCAAGAAACTAGACATTTCACCATTACACTCTGATCTCACACACTCTTATATAGCTGCTTAACATCACTGCAAACATTACTTTCAAATTCCTCCTTTCTACTCCAAGCCTGCTTCAATGAAGATGCTGTGTTCAGAATTTTTTTACAACTATTCTCCCGATCTGAGTGTTGTACAATTATAATCAATTATCAAATAGATTTATAAAATAAACAGTCCAATTCAAAATCATAATAAACTTTTCCTCATTTACTCTACACCAGCCAAAATGCAGTCATAATTATGAAACAAATATAAGTAAGAGGAAGAACGGTTTTTTGTAAAGTAAATTGTTTATTTTATTTACATTTCGAATAAAGTCTTCAAAATTTTCATAGACAAACTAATTTTATTTAGTGGTATCATAAACACACAAACCCAACATGTAAAAAAATGGATTGTGATGGTTTCAACTTTTTTTTTAGAGTGTGCTGAAATTCTCAATCCAATCTATATTGAGTTGAGAATTATTATAAAAAAGAAAAAAGATGAAGAGGTTGTAAGGAATGGGTAACTCATAATTTATAATTAGAGGAATCATAACTCTAATGTGAATATCATTTTAGGGTTTTTGTGTGTGTCTGTATGAGTAGTAAGGTAAAATAAATTTGGTAACATTAATAAACTTGTGCAGTAATGTGACCTAGGGTGATTAGTAAGGACAAAGAGAGTCAGAGTAAATGTTTATAGTGATATCGTTTCCATTACACTACTAAAATATAATATATCTTATTCTATCAAATAAAAATTAACCCAAGTTTTAGTGTTTATTTTTATAATAATAATTTTGTATTAAACCACAACTTTAATACAATACATATAGAATAAAATATTTAATTATCTTATTTTGATATAATAATTAAAATCGCATAAAGCAACACATAATATATATTATTTAATAATATGTAAAATTAAAATAAAATCACATTCACCTAATATGTAATAAAGATTAGCAAGTAAGATCACATTAAACTAATATTGAATTATAATAATTAATAGTTAACAGTGAAGAAAATTAAAGTACAATTAAAAAATAATTTAAAAAAATGTAAAATAGTCCTGAAAATTATGTAAGATTATGAATAATATGATGGCAGAGGTGCATAAGACGGTGAAGATTTAAAAAAACATAATCCCATATAAAGTGTTAAAAATAATATAATAAAATAAAAAGGTAGAAGAATGAAAAACTAAGTATATGAGGAATGATATATCGATTCTCTCTTTCATTGTACAATCTTTAATTAATGATATAAAAAATAATATTTTTATCATTTCATATAAAAATTGAAATTTTTTATAAAGAAATAGGATTGTATACGGGAGAAAGGTTGTTAATGTAGCTTTTTTCTTAGTATATATAGCATAGAGCACGGAAGATTGAGGGTATGTTTAGATTAGGAAGGGATGTGTGAAAAATTGAGAGAGTGAGGGTCTGTTTGTTTTAAGGGAACTACTATTCACGAGGATGAAAGTGCAATGATATGTGTGCGGAGGAGGAAGAGAGAATCACTGTGAACAGTACTTCCGTTACTTCTCCTCATATTACAAAGAATCTTGCAGAACCTCTCATAAGCAGGTGTGTTTTTTCCATTATAGTCTCATTTTTTTGTCTTTGCATAAAAGTAGCATATTACTTTCTTTTTTGTTGTATAGTTAATATATATAATATAATATAATACAAATAAAATAATATTAAATAATATTAAAATTATCTAAATATAAATATTAATTATTACATAAATTTAACCAACACAAATATTTAATGGTATTATTAATAAATTATAATTTTTAAAATAATGATAATAAATATAAATTAAATAAAATTATTAAATAATAGTAATATTAATAATTATTATTTTTATATCAAATATTTAATAATATTATTAATAAGTATTATTTATTATTAATAATAAATAAAATTATATATAATAAAATTAAATATAGTTATTTATATAAATAAATAAATTAGTTTTTTTAAATTTTTGTAATCTTAAGTTTTTATTAATTAAAAAAATTAAAATTTTAATCATACTCACCACTTTACTTACAAATTTATTATTTTTATGAAAAAATTTCATGTTTAATGATAAGAAATTTGTTTTTTTAAAAATAATTATTCAATGATATTAGAAATAATTAGAAAATTTTAACTAACTCAAAATTACACAAAAATACTACATATTTTATTATTCAAATATTTTTGAAGATAAGGATAAATTTGTAAACTTACATTTTACACATTTAAAAAAAATCAAACTTTTTTCACAACCATCTCATTAGTCACAAATTCCAATAAACTTTACTCACACATTCATTCTAACATACCTCAATCCAAACAACCTTACTTTCTTCACACTTTCTTCTCACATCCACTCCTTCAAATCCTCACACATCTACTTCTTAATCCAAACATTGTGAAGAAAGTGATGATATTTGGATTGAGGTATGTTAGAATGGATATGTGAGGAAATTTTTTGAGAATTTGTTAGTCATGTAATGGTTGTAAGAGAATTTTGAATTTCTTTTAAAGATATAAAATGTTACTTTACAAATTTACCCTTACCTACTAAAAAAATTAATAATTAAATGAGTTTTTTTTTTTAAAATATATTCATAAAATTTAAAATTATAATTAAAAAATTAAATATGTATTAAATATAAACAGATATAATTTAAAAATTATAATTAAAAAAAATATATTCAATAAATTAAATAAAAACAAAAATTTTAAATATGTATTATAAAATTTGAAAATAAATCAAAAAATAAATAAGATATTATATAAATAAATAAAAATATTATTTTTTAATATTAAAAATCTTATAATAATGAAAAAAATACTAAAAATATATAAAAAGTAATTAACAATAAAAAAGAATTTCATAAAAAAATAGAATTAAATAATTATAACTCATTAACATAATAATTTATATAAAAAATATATTAATATAAATACATTAACAAATTAAATAAAAAAAATTCAAGTAACTTTTAAAATATTAAACATATATTATAAAATTATAAAATAAATCATATCTTATATAAATAAAAAAATATTATTTTTAATATTAAAAAACCTTATAATAATAGAAAATAAAAATACTATAACAGTAAAATAAATAAAGATAAATTAAAAAATATACACGCATTCCCTCAACATCTCTTTATTTTCACAGAAGAAAATATTTACTATTTACAACTATATTTTTTTTCTTTCTTCTCTTCCTCGTAGAACCCTAAATCCATTTCTCCTATTTTTTTTTACCTGTGAAAAGAATAAGAAGAGAAGCAAATAGATCGAGTGGGTGAGTGGTGGAAAGAGGGGGAAAGCATTGAAGTAATTTCAATTTGAAAGTTCTGTTAGGGCTCTCCACTTGCGAGCCAATTCAGAAATTTGGGTTGACGAAGAGCCACCCTCCCTGAGAGCTGCGGCAGCGGCCTCCTTCAGTTCCTTCATTCGGTGAAGAAGTTTCTTCCCTTCCTCACCTTCCATCACCATCTTCACAACCCTCGCAATTTCTCCTCTTTCCACCGCCCCATTCTCACCAATCACCACTCTCACTGCCACTTTCATACCTTCACTTACCAAAACGGTATTCATCTTCTGCTCAGCATACAGTGGCCAAGTCACCAAGGGCACCCCATTCACCACACTCTCAAGAACCGAGTTCCAACCACAGTGGCTGAGAAACCCTCCAGTGGAGGGGTGCCTCAGCACCTGGGCCTGTGGGACCCAAGACGGCACCACCAAGCCTCTTCCTTTTGTTCTCTCCACAAAACCCTCAGGCAAGAAATCAAAAGGGTGGGCATGAGTATCCTCGGTGAAATAAGAAGCATTAGGAACTTCCTCATTGGGGCACTTCACAACCCACACAAACCTCTGCTCGCTCATCTCCAACCCCAAAGCCAGTTCCTCCATCTGATCTATGGACAGGGTCCCACCGCTACCAAAACACACCAGTATCACACTGCCTTCCGGCTGCGCATCCAACCATTTCAAGCACCAACACTGTTCGATCATGTTCACACCGCTTCCAGCATCATCCTCTTTCACCAGCGGTCCAATCGGATAAACCGGTGGCCTACCCGGTTCCTCCTTCAGCAGCAAGTCTAACGTGTCCGGTTCAAGATCACGGAAGCTATTTTCAACGAACCCCTCTGCTAATATGTAGCGTTTAGAGTGGTGCAAAAGCCATTTGTAGGCATCGTTATCCTGGTCCTCAAAGGCATCCCCCAAGTCCTTTCGTAGAAACGGCAAGCAGCCGGGGATGTGGACAAGCTTGGAGGGGTCCCGGAAGTGAACGTCTTGGTCCAGGCGAGGGAGGTGCAAGGCGAAAGACAAAAGCATGGCGGTGGAAGGGAAGAAGACGTAAGGGGGCGCGTTTAGTTGCCTGGCGAGGTCGAAGGCATCGGTCCCGAAGAAGTCGAGGAGTAGAGCGGTTACGCGGTGGGTGGAGGACAGAGAGAGGAGGGCGTGGCGGAGAGAAGGGAGAGAGCGCAGGAGTGTGACAGAGATTATAGTCTCCATTTTAGCGTTGGGTGGAATGTCGGAGAGTGTTAGCGTTGGAAGGAAGGTGTAGGAGATGAGAGGTGGGAGGGAGGTGAGGACGGTGGTTAGGGCCGTAGAGGGAGGAGCATAGGTGGGTATGAAGAAAGTGATACGGAGGTTGTGGTGACGGCAGAGTCTCTTGGCGAACTCAATCATTGGAATCAAATGTCCCATGCCTGGGCTTGGCACCATGGCTACCACAGCTTCTATTTCCCCTGACTTTTGTTGCTCTTCCATGATAATTTCGCTTTGCAAATTTGGGTGGAACAAGGAAGAACTTTTTATTATTGATTTATGTCGGTGTAATGTTTGTATTTTAGTGAAACTAGACACTTCATTTTTGGTTATATTTTGATTACATTCAAACTCTTTCTTAACATAAGTCTAACTTTTGTCTCATTTTAGTCAATATTCAATACTAAGTGCAACACCCCTTTAAGCTTATGCTGATGCTGATTAATTTGTAGACAGTAAAGTGGAACCAAGAATTACTCATCAACACTTACACTTTCTATAACCATACTTGGCTTTTGAGTTATCCTACTCACACATTATTCACTTCTAATTATACAACAACAATTCTATAACTAATAAAATATTTAATTAAAATATAAAATCAATTATTGATTATAAAATTAATAAAATGAGTTGTAAGATTAAAGCGGTGTCAATCTATCACTCTTATCAATGATGATGACACAGAAATACCCATTTTCTATTAAACATTGATATGACACTTTTATTTTAAAATATAAAATAATTTGGGATGAATCAACTTTGAAAAAAAGAGTAAAACTATTTTTTTATTAGGTGGCTTAGGAAAATTGAAGGGTGTGTATGGAAAGTTTTCCTAACTACTATGATAAAATTGGAAGAAAAAAAAAAGACGCGATACAAGATTCCAAATTAACAAAAGTTAAATTATTTTTTATTCCATACCAAAAGTTTAATTTGATTTAAACAATCTAACTACTATGAATAAAGCTTGCAAGGAAGAAATAACTGGAAATAGACTGTGAGAGACGTTTCACTCACTCCAAAAATTAATATTAATTATATATTTTTATTTTTATAATATATAAACTTTATCTTTCAATTTTATATTTTTACAATAAACTTACGATTTTTCAATTAATAATCATACGAGCAATACAACAGTGAGATTGATCAAATACATGAAAACAATGGAACCTATCTATCCATACCTTGTTGTACCGGTATGGCCGAGAGGCCGAGGGACCAAGACCTTAGAAGGCTTGGCCGAGAGGCCTAGACCTTAGAAGACTTGGCCGAGTGGCCGAGACCTGGGAAGACTTGGCCGAGAGGCCGAGACCTTAGAAGACTTGGCCGAGACGACCGAGACCACTGGAACATGGCCGATGGTCGACCCATGCCATGATGATTTGGCCGATGGCCGACCCCTATTACAGTTAACGCTCAAACCAAGATCAGTGAAGTTAATCTATCATTAAGAATTAGGTAATGCAAACCTAAGAGGTGTCCACCTCGATAAATGGGCCCAACAAGGTAGGCCCACTAGAATAATATAAATAGTACGCATCCCAAGGAGTAAGGTATGTCATTTATCACTCTGAGAGCTGACCACCCGCTTTACTGACTTGAGCGTCGGAGTGCCTTCGCAGGTACCCCCACCATCCGGTGTTCAGTCGAGGCCGAGGGCCGAAGGAGAAGCAGGAGGACGAAGAGAACCTCAGTTCACTACCCAGTCACCTGACCGACCGAAGGAAGGAGAAGAAGACTTCGACAGTTCTCTAGGTCCCATCTCCCTAGCAGGAACAGAATTCATAGTCTGTACCGGTACTGGGCGAGGCCGGGACCCACCTGCCTGCCCGACGCCCAGTCAAGCCTGACCGAGAGACTGAGAAGTCAAGATCTTCAGAGACCTGACCGAACGGCCAGCAGACCTAGACCTCCTCTTGGAACAAGCCCTCCAATTCGGATTTCGGGCGACCAACAACCAGGCCGAGTACGAGGCCTTGCTGGCCGGGCTAAACCTAGCCTACGACCTGGGAGCGCGCGAGGTTACATGCAAAAGTGACTCCCAGGTGATGGTCGGCCAAGTCAATGGAGACTTCGAGGTTAAAGAACCTTTGCTGCAGCGATAGTACCACGCGGCCAAAAACAGTATCGCCCGCTTCAGCAAAGCACCCTTGCAACACATACCGAGGGAGGACAACAAGAGGGCCAACATCCTGTCCAAGCTCTCGGTCACCAAAAAGAAGAGCCATCAGAGGTCGGTCATACAAATATGGCTGAGACACCCAAGTGTGACGGAAGCCGAGGCCGAGTGTCTAGCTGTAGAAGAAGAAGAGGCTGAGGCCGACAGTTGGATGACACCCGTCATCCAATACCTGACAGACGGCACGTGCACGGCCGACCAAGAGAAGGCGATGAAGCAACAATGCGCCCGGTACACCATGATCAACGAAGATTTGTACTGGAGAGGCTACTCGACCCCCTTGCTGAAGTGCATCACCAATAAAAGGGCCGAGTACATCCTGGCTGAGATCCATGAGGAAATCTGCGGAAATCACGCCGGGGCGAGGACGATGGCCGCCAAGGTCCTGAGAGCCGGCTACTACTGGCCGACCGTACAGGGCGACTGTGCCGAATACGTAAAGAAATGTGCCAAGTGCCAAGAATTCAGCCCCCTCCTCCACACCAGGCCGGAAGAACCGCACAGCATCATCTCCCCCATGGCCGTTCGCCATGTGGGGGATGGATATTATCGATCCATTCTCCCCAGGGAAGGGGCAAACCAAATTCCTCCTGGTGGGAGTCGACTACTTCACAAAATGGATCGAGGCCGAGCCTCTCGCCTCTCGCCTCCATCTCAGCGAAGAATGTACAAAACTTCGTATGGAGGAGCATTGTCTGCCGATTCGGCGTCCCACACACAATAGTGACTGACAATGGCCGACAGTTCATCGACCGAGGCCTACAGTCCTTCTATGACGACCTGGGCATCAAGTCCATCACGGCCTCGGTAGAACACCCACAAACCAATGGGCAGGCCGAGGCCGCCAACAAGGTCATACTCAACGAGCTGAAGAAGCGGCTGGGCAAGGCAAAAGGACGATGGACCGAGGAACTAATCGAGGTACTTTGGGCGTACAGGTGCACTCCCCAAACTACCACACAGGAAACGCCCTAGCCTGACATATGGAACCAAGGCCATGATCCTGGTAGAGGTGGCCGAGCCCACCATACGACGGCAGATGTTCGATCTCACCCTAAACCAGGAAAGCCTAGCGGTCAACCTCGACCTGGTAAGTGAGCTTCGGGACAAAAGCAAGATTCGGGAGGCCGCCTGCAAAGCCCGAGCGTCCAGACGGTACAACACCAAAGTCCGGCCTAGAGGTTTCCAGAAGGGCGATCTTGTCTGGAGAATGCGCAGCGACGCAAGAAAAAACGAAGGGAAGTTCTCATCCAACTGGGAGGGGCCTTTCCGAGTCCGGGAAGTCGCACAAGGAGGAGCCTATCATCTAGAATGGCTTTCAGGAAAAATTGTACCGAGGACGTGGAATGCCACGCACCTCAAATTCTATTACAGCTAAAATCAATAAAATCACGCACTCTTTCCTCACCCAATCAGGAAGGTTTTAACGAGGCGTTTTCATCAAAAGTGTTGGAAATATTCTACCGAGAGTACCGGCCGACTGCCCACTCGCTCGATTAACATCGCAAGTGCCGGCCTACCGACTGCCCACTTGCTCGATTAACATCGAAAGTGCCGGCCTGCCGACTGCCCACTTGCTCGATTAACATCGCGAGTGCCGGCAAACCAACCGCCCACTTGCTCGATAGACATCGCAAGTGCTGGCAAACCGATCGCCCACTCGCTCGATTAACATCGCGAGTGCCGGCAAACCAATCGCCCACTCGCTCGATTAACATCGCGAGTGCCGGCAAACCAACCGCCCCCTTGCTCGATTAACATCACGAGTGCTGACCAACTGATCGCCCACTTGCTCGATTAACATCGCAAGTGTTGGCCGCTCGAGTTTAACACTCGCAATTAATGGCCGATCGCCCACATTTTACTTGCTCGAGTTTAACACTCGCAACTAATGGCCGATCGCCCACATTTTACCTGCTCGAGTTTAACACTCGCAATTAATGACCGATCGCCCACATTTTACCTGCTCGAGTTTAACACTCGCAATTAATGGCCGATCGCCCACATTTTACCTGCTCAAGTTCAAGGCTCGATATTAGTGGCCGATCGCCGAAATTTTACCTGCTCAAGTTTAAGGTTCGCAACTAATGGCCGATCGCCCATATTTTACGCGCTCGAATACAATATTCACAATTGAAGGCCGACCGCCAGATTTTACTTGTTCGAATTCACACAATCGCGCTTATGGCCGACCGCCCAAGGTCTTACTTGTTCGAATACATTCGTAAGTTTTGGCCGATCGCCCGAACTAGTGGGAGATCGATTGTTTAACTTATCAATTATTAATACAAAATGACAAAGAAGGAAACTGGACAATATATTAATAAAAGCACCGGGCGATACATCAAAATACAAAATAAGAAGGCCACGCCCCGGCCTTGGAGGATGCTTAAAGAAAGAAGGAAAAAGCCACAACCCGGCCAAAGGTATAAGCCTAGTCCTGCACCTCAATGCACTCACCCTCCTCGGCCTCAGCCTCCCTACCCTGAACATCGGCCTCCCCTCCTTCGGTCCCGGCCGGTTAAACCCCTCGAGTAGTCAAGGCCGCCACTTCAGCACTCGGCATGATCCGACCCTGATAGACTTCACAATCAAGGTCGAACTCCCCAGCAGCCGGCGGCCCTCCATATAGCACGTGCGCTTGACGCACGGCTCTTTCAAAGCACTGCTTCAGTAACTCCTCGGCCTCGTCGTAATTCTCGTCGAGTTCAGCTTCGACTTTGGCCTTGGCAGTTTGAAGGGCAAGTACCTCAACGGCCGACTAGGCCAGCTTCCTGTCGGCCCACTCCTTCAACTGGGCGACCTCAGCAGCCGCCCTCCTCTTCTCAGCCTCAAGCTGCCGCTTGGCCTCGGCAGCCTCATTTTGAGCCAGCTCCCTATCGGCCGACTCCTTTGCAATCTTGGTTGTCAAGTCAGCGTTAGCAGCCAAAGATTGATCCAAGGACTGGGTGGCCTCCAAGAGCTGATGCTCCAAGTGTGACACGGTCTCCACGTGTCGGTCTTGCCCCTGGAGACCGTGCTGGAAAAGCACCACCGAACGGCACACGAGCTCGAGGCCACTCCTGAAGAGCTCTGTCGGGGCGACGCCTTGGAGGGACTCCCGAGACTCATCGGGGAGCGCCACACGAACCCTTTATGTGAACTGATGGCCGCGCCCCAAGAGATCAAAGGGGGTCGGCCCAGATGAGCCCGGGCGGGAGCGAGGAGAGAGCTGCGCCACCTCGGCCGCCTCTCGACGAGGAGGAGGCGGGATCGGCATCGAGCCAGGGGACCGGACAGTAGTTGCTATGTTACTACCCTCTCTCGGCCTCTTTTTGGACTTCTGGGAAGGACCAGCCCGCTCCCTGGTTGGGGCCGCCACCTCACTGACCGGAGGCATCACGTCCAAGCTGCGGCGACCCCTGCGCTCGGTCGCTTTCTGTCGGTGCTTATCAAGCACGCCAACAGCACTTGGCCGCTCGTTCACCATGGTTTCTGCAAAAAGAAAACACAAGTTAATAAAGGCCGAACGATGAAAGATGACGACCAACGGACCAACTAAACGCCAAAACAAAAACCCATACCCCGAACGGCCGCCCAACGCCCAGGCTTGGCATAAGCCTTGACCAGCGTCCGACATGGGAGCCTCCTCGGGAGGGCGTCAAAGAGCGAAAGAATTTCCATCTCATCGGCACCCTCTGTCGGCCTCGGCCATTCTTTGAAGCCGCAGGGCTTGCGAGTCCAGTAGAGAGGGAACCTCGATCTACCGGACTCGTAAAAAAATATGGCTGTCGCCTCCAGCCGAATGATGACTTTAACGAAACGCTCCTTAAAGCTTTTGTAGGAGCCGACAAATAGGGCGAACAAAACACTACCCGTCCGCCCAACCAGTGAATGCCACAAGGCCTTCTTGGCAGGGTGAGAGGCATAATGACAAAGAAAACAAGAGGGAGAAGGATGAAGGCGCATTACGCCGCACAACAGGCGGAAGGCCTGAAGGGACGCCCAGGTATTCGGATGAACCTGGGTGGGCGCCACGTTGAGCGCTCGAAGAACGCCCATCGTAAACGTGTCAAAAGGCAAAGACACGTGGAGGTCAGAAAAGAAGCAAGTGTACATATAAAAGAAAGGGGGACCGTCACCCGGTCGCCCCATACACACTCTCTCAGTTGGCCCACAAGGCACAACATCGAAATAACTAGAGTGGCCGCCCGGCTTTAAAACTGGGTTCTTAACAAAGAACTCGGCCACGCACTCCGCAGTACTATATGTGGAAGATTTCTCAACCACGTTAGGATCCACCCAGCTAAAATCCATTAGCGGTATGGCCGAGGGAGGAGAGTCCGACCGGTCACACGCAACCGCCGGATCATCCTCCCTCACAACTTCCACCGGGGACGACCCCTCGGCCAACCCAACGGACTGGGAGCCGGTGGAAGAAGAAGAAGATGAAGAGGAAGACTGTCCGATAGGAGAAATCGAACGGCCAGCAGAACACATTGGACGGGCGGAGGGAGAAGATGTTCGACCAGATGAAGAGGATGTAGGCCGAGACCGGCTCGACATGACTAACCTTTTTGGGAAATGAAGTATGGACGAAGGATCACTCGGCTATCAGAGCTAAGGGCGAGAGTGCACTCGGCTATCAGTTCGCTCCAATAAAAGTTATAAGAACGCGACGCTGTGGTGGACCCCTATATATAGGGCCCATGGGCCTCGAAATTCGAAACGTCGTATCAATCTCAACCGTTAGATCTAAGAGATCTAACGGTTCACAAATTCCCCCGCCCAAAAAAAACCCTCATCAATGCGCGTCACGTCGCGCCGTCTGAGGTCATGTCACGCCGCTTAGTCAAATCATACCTCGAAAAACGAAACGACCGCACAACCAAGGGAGCCCAACCGACTCCCATCATCAAAGACTCATCGGACATATCTAACACATCTGCCCTTGAGCCTGGGGGGCAAGTGTACCGGTACTGGGCGAGGCCGGGACCCACCTGCCTGCCCGACGCCCAGTCAAGCCTGACCGAGAGACTGAGAAGTCAAGATCTTCAGAGACCTGACCGAACGGCCGGCAGACCTAGACCTTTGTATACTTGGCCGACTGATGAGTGGCCGAGACCTTTGCATACTTGGCTGACAGATGAGTGGCCGAGACCTTTGTATACTTGGCCGACTGATGAGTGGCCGAAACCTTTGCATACTTGGCCGACTGACGAGTGGCCGAGACCTTCGGAGACTTAACTGAGACGGTCGAAGACCACATTTATTTGGCCGATGGCCTACCCTCACCATGAGAATTTGGCCGATGGCTGAACCCTATTACAATTAACGCTCAAACCGAGATCAGTAAAGCTAATCCATCATCAAGAATTAGGTAATGCAACCCTAAGCGGTATCCACCTCGATAAACGGGCCCAACAAGGTAGGCCCATTAGAATAATATAAATAGCACGCATTCCAAGGAGTAAGGTATGCCATTATTACTGTTCACCTACCTGAGAGCTAACCACCCGCTTTACTGACTTGAGCGTCGGAGTGCCTTCGCAGGTACCCCCACCATCCGGTGTTCACCCGATGACCGAGTCCCGAGTGCCGAAGGATAAGCAGGAGGACGAGAAGAATCTCAGCTCATCACCCAGTCACCTGCCCAACCGAAAGAAGACGAAGAAGACTTCAATAGTTCTCTAGGTCCCATCTCCCTAGCAGGAACATAGTCATTAGGAAGAGTTAATAGTTTCTTTCTTAATTAATCATGCAATTCTGTAAGATTCTAATTAAACTCAGTAACCATTCAATTAACATCTTTAAAGTATTAGGTATTACAAATCAAAGTATATAAATGTCTTGATAATTATTATGATAATATCAAATCTAAGGAAATTATTATTATACTTTTTCACAGAATTTTCGGACTAAGATAATATTTAATTTTGCCTCTCAGCATTTAATTTTTTATTAGATTTATTGTGAAACGTTTCATATTGCTGATCATTTAATTTTACGTTGTTTTTTATTCCTCTCAATCATTATATTTTTTTTTTTTTGGTCTTGTCTAGTTAGTTCATGATTATGTTTGTTATTGTATAAAATTACTATAGGTGTGATATACTATGATATGCTACTGGAAGAGTCTGTGTTCTGTTAGGAGATTGACGCTTCATAAAGATAAATTTTAATGAATCCCGTTTAATTTTTAAAATGAATAATTATTATTTCAATCAGAATAATTACTTTTGAATCAATTCTAATTATTTTTAATAATGGACAATTACTACTCAACCAGAATAATTGTTTTGTAATAAATGCATTTTATTTTATAATTAACTTTTTAGGATAATAAGTTATTAGTGTAATTATTGTATGTTATTGTCCCTCTTATTTGTTCTGGCGAATGGAATGGAATTTTTCACCAATATCACTAAAAGAATCAAGTAATCAAATATACAGACACAAAATAATTAGTCCATAATGCAAATTCCTCAATTTCCTTATTCGTCTTTCGTGGTATTTCAGTTATTAATAATCTTATGGATGATTATTAGTATCCTCTCAAAATGAGGTGTTTTTTTATTGAAGGCATAACACCTCAATATGTACAATTTTGTCAAATACGTATAATCACACGTAAAGTTGACCAAGGGATGAAGGTGCAACGAATGATAGAAAGAAGATTAATAAAAAAACAAAAAATTTGCTCCATCCTAGTTTCTCAGTGCCGAACAATACAGAGAAAACGGTATAAATATATACCTAGATGAAGAAAAAAAGTTATCCATGATGTATTTTTATTCAATATACGTTTTTACTTATAAACTCTTCAATTATGTTTCTGATAAATATAGTTTGTCTCTATTTCATCACAAAACCTACACAATAAAGTCAAGAAAATAGTAAGTAGTGGGGTTGTTGTGAGAGTGGACGAGAAAGAGAATGAATGGTAGGAAGAATGCACAGTGGTTTGGAGATGGAAGAGAATGCCATGATTATGGATATGCACAATTTTGTTTCATCTCTTCCTATCCTATGCTTTCTAAATATTGAAATTAGAATTATAATATGCAATTCAAAATATATTTTTACCTATTGGAAAATATGAATGGTGAGAAGACTGTAAAGTGGTTTAGAAATGGAAGAGAATCCAAGATTGTTGATATGGCTGTTTGGAAATCCAAAGACAACTCCAGAGGCAGAAAGAACCCTACGAATCTTTAACTTTTCAGATAATAGATTTTTTTCAATTAATTATGTCATCATATACGTATTTATATGTGTTGAGTATTTACTGTTTCTGATAAATATAGTTTGTCTCTTTTCATCACAAAACCTGCACAATAATGTCAAGAAAATAATCAGTAGTGGGGTTTGCTGGGAGATTGGAGGAAAAAGGAAATGAATGGTAAAAAGATTGAAAACTGGTTTTGGGATGGAAGAGAATGCCATGATTGTTGATATGCCTGTTTGGGAATCCAAAGCGAACTCCAGAGGCAGAAACAACACTGTGAATCGTGAACTTTCAGATAATAGATTTTCTGTTTTTTGCAATTAATTATTGTACGTTATTGTACACAATTGTTGTACGTTATTGTCTCTCTTAATTGTTCTCGTGAACATAATGACATTTTTCATCAAGATCACTAAAAAAAATCAGTGACCAAATTTAGAGACAAAAAATAATTAGTCCATAATGCAAACCCCTCGATTTCCTTATTCGGCTTCCGCTAATACATATATTTTTTATATTTGTGTGAGTACCACGAACTCCAAACACATAGAATATCCCTTGAGCTTCTCCCACCAGGTAGTCATATTAGAATTTATCGATATTATATATATGCTCTTGGTGATATTTTAGTTACTAATAATCTTATGGATGATTACTAGTATCCTCTCAAAATGGGGTTTCTTTTATTGAAGGTATAGCACCTCAATAGGTACAATGTTGTCAAATATTTATAATCACACATAGAGCCGACCAAGGGATGATGAAGGTGCAACGAAGGATAGAAAGAAGATTAATACAAAACAATAATTATGCTCCATGGTCATATTTTAAAGTTGAAATTCCAACTAGTTTCTCGGTGCCTAACAAGTACAGAGAAAACAATATAAATATATCCCTAGCCGGAGAAAGTTATCCATGATGTATTGTTATTCAATATAAGTTTTTGCTTATAAACTCTTTCATTTTGTTTTTATCTCTCTTCCTATTCTTTCCTGTAACAAAAGAATAAATTCTTCATGGGTCAAAAATATTTAAGATTCTACAGTTTTTAATATATTTTCATATTATCTCATTCTAAATATTGAAATTGGAATTATAATATGCAATTTAAAATATATTTTTAACTGTTGAAAAATATGAATGGTGAGAAGAATGGAAAGTGAATTAGAAATGGAAGAGAATAACATATGCGGAGGAGAAAGGGAATGAATGGTAAGAATAATGAAAAGTTGTTGTGATCAACGAATTTCATCCACAAACTGATGGTTAAATAGAGATTGTGAACAAATCCATTGAGGCTTATCTCCATTGTGTTTTTGGGGACACTCCTTCCAAGTGGAATGAGTACTTACCTCTTGGAAAATTGTGGTACAACACTTTCATTCAACTATACAGTTAACTCCATTTGAAGCTCTTTATGGCTATCCTCCTTCTATTCCCACCATTATACAAAATAAAGATTCCTTAATAGAAACGGTAGCCTATACTATGAAGACACGTGATGAAATTAATCCGCTATTAAAAGCAAATATGGTTAATGCACAACAACGTATGAAGTTTTATACGGTTTAAAAAGGAATGACAAATAGTACCAGGTTGGAGATTGAGTTTATTTAAAGATTCAACCATGTAGGTAGACAACTTTATCCAATACACATTTTCACAAGTTAGTTGCCCAATATTATGGTCCCTACAAAGTTTTAGAAAGAATTGGCAATGTGAATTATAAATTGGAATTACCTACTGACTCTGACATTCATAATGCTTTCTATGTTTCCTTACTCAAACCATCACATAGAAATAAACCAGTGTCTACAACTTTACTTTTTGTTTACTGATAGTTGTCCTTTTGCTGTCAAATTAAGATGATTTCAGCGTAGACTTGTCTAACACTAGATAGATGATAGTATAATTGTAGTCAAATGACCCCAATTTGTCTCCCAACGAATCCATAGGGAAATTAGTAAATCAATGTTTAGAATTTATCTATAAGCAAGAAAAGTTAGCAATAACAATAAAGATAAAAGGGGGTTGAGATAGTTGTGAAAAAAAAAATATATAAGAGATTAAAACAGCAAATAGAAAGTGGTTGATCCCTAAGTTCTTTCACCATTGAATTCTTCACAGGTTCTCTAAAGATTAATCATTTCTCAATCCTCCACAAAGATAAACTAGATTGAACATGCGTCAATCTAATTCAACCGAAGTTCACCTGTAAAACATGCGTGTACTGGTTTAATCAAGACTATTGGTTTAATCAATACCCATTTTGTTCTATGCGTATACTCTATAGGAATGCTTATCTCCTCTCCCTTGAATCATGCATCCAATAATTAATTAGAACAGTGCAAACTAACTAAGAAACCAAAGTTTAAGATAAGGAAGACTCTCAATCATGCGATCAAGTACAACCTCTCACAAAAACCAACTTTCCAGGAGATTAGAATATTAAAACAACTACTATAGAGAAATAAAAAACGAAACTTTTATTAACCAAAACCTCTGAACTCAATGAGAAATTACAAAAGAATCAACCAAAAAGGTTTAGCCTTCCATGAGGAGACAAAAAAATAATTACAAAGAAGAAAAGAAACTAAGAAAAGCCTATTAAGCTCCCTTATAGTTGTCGTTTTGCTGTCAAATTAATATGATTCTAGCGTAGACTTGTCTAACACTAGAGAGATGAAAGTATAATTATGGTCAGATGACCCCAATTCGTCTCCCAAAAAATCCAATAGTAACATCAGTAAATCGGTGTGTAGAATCTATCTACAAGCAATAAGAGTTAGCAATAACAATAATAATAAAAGGGGGTTGAGATAGTTGTGCAGAAAAATATAAAAGAGATTAAAATCACAAATAAAAAGTGGTTGATCCCAAGTTCTTCCACCATTGAATTCTTCACAGGTTCTCTGGAGACTAATCATTTCTCAATCCTCCAACATAGCTAAACAAATCGATCATGCGACAATCTGATTCAATTGAAATTCACCAGTAAAGCATGCGTCTATTGGTTTAATCAATACCCACTTTGTTTCATGCATATACTCCATGAGAATGCTTATCTCCTCTCTCTTAAATCATGCTCCCAATAAATTAATTAGAAAAATGTGAACTAACTAAAAAACCAAAGTTTAAGATAAGGAAGACTCTCAATCATGCGTTCAAGTACAACCTCTCACAAAAACTAGTTTTCTAGGAGATTAGAATATTAAAACAACTACTATAGAGAATTAAAAATCAAAAGTTTTATTGATCAAAATCTCAAAACTCAATGGAGAATTACAAAGGAATCAACCAAAAAGATTTGCCTTCCATGTAGAGACAAAACAAAAGAATTACAAAGGAGAAAAAAAACTAAGAAAACCCTATGAATCTCCCCCCTTTCTCCTTGATGCTTGTGTCCTTTTATAGGATTTTTTGTTCCAAGGATCTTGGGAAAAAAATTGTAGTTTATATTTTTTTAACAATTTTCAATTTTCCATAGTTCTTGTATTTCGCAGAAGATTTTCTTCCACTTCTATTTCTGAGATATTGTAGCTTTTATTTCCTCCTCCTTCTCCTCAGATTTTGTTTTCTGTTTTGATTCAAAGAAGCAACTTGGACTTTTGCATATTTGGTCAATTTACAAAGGTAGACACTTCCTTCATAGCATTTACTCTAAAAACACAATTAACAAAAATAATAGTTAAGACACAAATAAACCCAATTATATGAATATTAATTAAAACGAAGAATTTATTTGTTATTATAGTCCAATAATCTATGATTAAGGTTATTGAGTGTGAATAAATATATGCTTATCACTGACAAGAAGAATCATTTTGTTCCACAACCATTGGTGATTCTAGCTCACAAAATAAAAAAACAAAATAATAAATCTGTAACTGAAGTGTAAAGACAAACGCCACTTACCCATCCGAAGAGCGAAAAACGTCTTTGAAACCCAAGTTTCTCCCCTCAGCAAGCTCTCTAGAGTAATCTCATACTCACTTTCTACCTAACCTTCCATACAAAATTGTCCTTGCAACATCACCATCCATCACATTTACATTGTTACCCTTTGCCACATCATCAATCATAGCCACGTTTGCGGTGTCAACAATGTGTAAGGAAATAAGAGTGTCAAGAAAACATTTTCCAAATAAGTATCATACTTCGTTTGGATGCTCATAGTACGAAAGAAGGCACTAAAGTGAAGTCTGAACATGGAGGCCATAAAGATGGGTAATTAGTAAATGGGTTACAATTAATTACTTTGCATATATAATCATAAATAGTCATTTTTGCAAATAAAGTTGAGATGCAAGCATGGAGACAAACAATTGGTTATGGCAAAGTACTAAGCACCCATGTTATGAAATTGAATCAGAAGTCAAATAAGGTTTTGCTGTCTCCCACATACCAAAATACAAAAGTGCTAAAGTCCATTATTGATGCACAGAATAAGGAACCACGTAAAAATAGCGGCAGAAATGAATACCGAAGCCAAAATATGGAGTCTAAATCATTGCTGCACATAATTTAAGCATGTTATGTTTAAGCATGAGTAGAGAATGTGTAGTGATCAGATTCGCAGAACATTATGAAGGGTAGATTCAGCAAACCTAAAAGTTCTTGCGTAAAAGAGACAATGCATTTCACAGATGATTATGGTATGATCACGTTCGGCTACATTAAAAACTATCCCATTTTTATTGTTGGTGATCAAATTATCAAAGAGAAAAAAAAATACATTTTTTTTAATAATTGAAGGACTGACTTTAATTCAAAAATACATAAGATCAAGTTCGATCCGGAAAAAACAGACTTTTCTCCTAAAGTCATTTTTAAAGATCATGGTTAATTACCTCAAATACAAGAATGCAGTTCAAACTTGAAGATATATTTCAATCTCAACATTTAATGCGACTTTTTATATAGTGTTGAAGAATTGTTATAAGTGTTTAGTAGAGATGGAATGTTTATTCAAAGCTTTTTAAGAAAATATTTATTAATATTGTAGCTTTTAGAACATTGTTATAGTATTTTAAGATATACCTTCCAGTGTTTAAAGTAATGTCATTCAATGTCTTACATATGGTAAACAAAAAGAAATAAATTATCATAATAAATATTAGTTTAATACCCAAATTATATTTTACTATAACTTTTTTTTATAATTTTGTAAGAGTTAAATTACTTGAGTGTCAGATATTAACTTCATCTACAAGTCACATAAGGATTTTAGATTTTTTATAACAAAAAAAATAAGAATAACAAAAAGATACTCCAACAACAATTGCCCAATTTCCTTTATTTAAAGGAGAAAGTCATGATATTTTAACTATAAAAATGAAAAAATTTGTTTACTTTCTTAGATGTCGTAGAGATCATATATACGAAGGTGAAGCCAATATAGTCACACATGTATCAAAGAAAAAATAAAATAACTGATGTTGGAGTTATTAGGATGATACAAATACGTCATATTTTTAAGAACTATGAGGACAAAAACATTAAAAAAAATGTGAGATAACCTTAATAAGTGTTCAAATGATATTCAAAAGTGAAAATAATCAAATTTCAATAATTTATAAAGGGAGATTTTGAAGATGAAAAAAAGAGTTTAAATGAATACTTCAATAAATAGTCTAGGTTAATAAAATGAAGCTCTAAAAAGATATAATCAATGATCTACAATTTTTTTATAAAATTCTTATTAGTTTAACGGATGACGGTTATAAAATGAAGACTTATGTCAATCATCACTAGCGCAGAAATGCTAATCAAATGCGGCTATTTTACATTTACAAATGCGGCTATAGAGCCGCATTTGATCAGCACGCAGTAGTAAATCAGAGAAATATAAATGCGGTTATAGAGCCGCATTTGTAAATGCGATTTACGAATGCGGTTATTTCAAATAACCGCATTTGTATATTCTTCTGAATTAGCAAAAGGGTTTTAGGGGTTTTAGGGTTTTAGGGGTTTTAGGGGTTTAGGGGTTTTAGTATATGATTTAAGAAGAGTGGAAGAGGACAAAGAGGAACAGCGGCAGCGGCGACGACAGCGGCGGCGGAAGCAGTGGCGGAGCGGCGAGCCAATGGAAAATACCTTCGATATGCAGCAATGGAAACCGAAACCCATTAAAAACGAAAGCAATAGGGAAAGCGAAAGTCATTAAAAGCAATGAAGTTCAATGCAGTTGCAATGGAAACGAAATACCTTCGAGTGCAGCAATGAGTTCGAAAACGAGAGAAAACGAAGAAGAGAGATGAGCGCAAAGAGAAAGAAACTACGAAACTGTTGAGAATATTTAAATAACCGCATTTGTAAATCAAGCGCTTCAATTTACAAATGCGGTTAAAAGTAATAACCGCATTTGTAAATCAAATTAATTTCAAAAATGTCACCGCGTTTTTTTACGAATGCGTTTAAGGGCTGAGCCGCATTAAATAAGGAGCGCTCTTTTCTTATTTTTGTGCTCTTTTCTTATTTTTGTGCTAGTGCATATGTGATTTTAGATTAATGGAACCACTTAGATCTTATAAATAAAGTCATTATATTATATTGAAAAATCTATCGAATTTGGAAGAGAGAGTAAGAAACTCATTTAGAAAAGGAACAAATTACTATAACAAAAAAAGGAAAGAATGGAATATCAAACAAATGATTTGCAATCAAACATAAGAAAATCACGAAAAAAAATTTGTTGAAATAAAAGTGAATCAATGTTACAATGACAAAAAATATAAATATAGTCAAAACTATTGTCACTTTAACAATCAATATAATTTATTTGCTAAAGTAAAAACGTGTTATATTTAGCTTGCCGTTGTAAAACCATATATAATAAGAGAAAATAAATATACTATAGAGTTACAAGTTAAATTAGGAAATATAGAGTATGTTGAAGTAGAAGATAAAGACATCATTAGAGTTACAAGTAAGTAAGAAGTTTGAATTATAAAAAGATTGTGATCCATAAAACTTTGAGGAAGTGAAATTAGAATTTTACAAATTCTATCTCAAACCAGAAGAGAAGTTTTTGGAAATTTTAGATCAATGTGTCAATAAATAAGGAGAAAATGTTAAATAACAAGTTATAAGTATTCAAAGAAAATTAACTATTAAAAATATTTAATATAAGTTTTATCTTTTTTAGTTTTTAAAAAATCTTAGAATATATAAAAAATGTAAAAAATAAAATAAAAACTAATTCAATATTTAAATTATATTTTTTATACTAAAAACAATTTAGAACACAATTATATTGAATTAAATCCATTAGTGTTTGATACCAACCTTATTACCACACCAAATACTAATTAAGGAAAACAATTTATTTTTTGATGATTATATTTTCACATCCTTCCCCTTTTTTACACCTATATTACAATTATTATTATTATTATTCTTATAAATTTTTTATAATATTTAATTACAAACATATGCTTTATTATATTTTTTTATTAAAATAGTCAAATAGGAGTTGTTCTTTGAGGTTAAAGTATCATTTGTGTTTTATTTCAAATAGCATCTATTACAACATGAATTTCTGCATTAATTTGCAATCAATACACACGAATCTTCTTTCTTGATGACAAAAGAACCAATTAAAACTTGTCTTCATTGAACATTTGGAGAAATATTTACATCATATATCGAGAAGCAACTAGTATTAACGTTGCAATTCGCCACATGACCCATCTGGTCTTAATTTTTGTTTTGGTTCTGACGCAAACATGAATGCATTGCAGATCTATTCTCGGAAATCAGCTGGGAAACACTCATAATTGAATCACGACAAGGAATTTACATTAACCATCATTTTGCTTCGAAATTGCTTCAAAACGTGCAGAACAGACTGAATAACTAATTATGCAGACACCCACGTTAACCACCACTTGGCCTGACAACAAAAAATGGTAAAACATTAATCGATCAACAACAAAGTTATTTGTATGTATCAGAACACTGATAATGTCATTAAGAGATGACATTAATCAATGAGAGACAAGGTGCTTATTATGCTAGAAATAAAATTGAACTAAGAGTAAGATTTGCAACAAATTGGAGGTGGTTAAGGAGACACATGTACCAGAGAATGTTTCTCGTCCCAGACCCTACAAAGTATTACTAAGCATTGGAATATGAACATCTAATAACTTCCTTGGTATTTTTTTACTGCATCAAAACAAAGGGTTTCCTCAACATTTATTTGCCTGCAAAGAAAGTAATGAAATAATAAAGTACTGTGATAAATTAATGACTACATATATAATTGTTGGAATTGCAACTGCTAAGTGAGATCTGTATTCTATTCCTAGTAATTAAGCTTTTAGGTCATACCTCCCTTTAATTTTCCTGTGATGACAGGATCTGTAGCATCACTGCTCATAATGTTTTCTTGATTGAAAAATAAATAAATAAATAAAAAGTCATTATTGTTTATCATCATGAGGGGAAGCACAATAATCAACGACTTCTGTAACCTGCTTATTCAAATTACAAAGAAATTCGAAGGTTGGTAAACTTTTCCTGCTGGCCAATGTCTTAAAATTTCAACCTATAATGAAAGAAAAAGCATGGGAGAAAAAGAAGAGATTTTTTTTTACCCAATAATGAGAAATAATGTTTTTTAAGCTTTTTGATCGCTTTAATGAAAGGTTTGGAAATGCTGAATAAATATATGACAAAACTGAAGTAAAGGGTGGCTTTATACCTTTATCTATTTATTTTGTCTGACTGTATTTGATATTAGCTGCAAGCAGAAAAGAACATAGAAAATGTGGGACGTTGTGTTTCGGTAACAAAAGAAGAGAATCTGAATGATATAAGTATGACAATTTTGGATTAAAATAAACAATAAATTATATTTTAAGATTAAAGAAATATAAAAAAAAAAACATAAGTGTCGGGACATACAAAATTTTAAATGTAAAATAAGGACGATCAAGTGCATTGAATTAAAAGAAAAAACAATTAACGTGAAAATAATTTGAAATAAAACTATAAAATGTGCAATTAAATTATAGAATGTAAAGTTAAATGAAATAAGAGATATAGGAAATAAGACAGAAGAGAAAAACAAGAAGGAATGCAAGTTAAAGAAAATACTTGAGATGTGAACTACTAGATTGTAAATTAAAATTCAATGCAATTTTTTTAAAATGTAAATTAAATTTATTGATAAGAATGGTTGAACAGTTTACAGAAATTTTAAATTTTTGAAAGGAAAATGTTCCTACAAGATCTGACCCTGCAGAACACTTCTTCTGATGATGTCGTATCGTTCTTCTCGTCTTGTCGGCCTTCCGGTTGGTCCTCCGGTTGGTCTTCCGACTGGATCTTCAGCTTGGACACGATGGGGGGAGTACCTGCGAAGACACTCCGACGATCAAGTCAGACCGAGAGCTAGGTACCAGAAGAGTGGGGAGTGAATAGTTACCTTGGGTGATGTGCCTCTTCTGCTATTTATACTGCTCTAGGTGGGCTATGGGCGCTGTGGGCCTGCTTTAGGGTCCAAACGAAGGCCCAATTGAGTCTTAACCATGCTTACCATTTAAGTTGGGTTGTTTATGCTTAATTACGCGTTTAGCTTCGCCTGTTGTCGTCTAGTCGGTTTTGTCGTCTATCCGGTCTAGTCGGCCTTACGGCCATCTGGTAGTACACATGCCCCCCAGGCTCAAGTGAGTTGACTAAAATGTAACGTAGAGTCGAATTGCCGTGCAGAACACTGTTTGTTGAGGTTGAGTACATTGGCTTGTACTCGAGGCGCGTGCACGTGGTACGGTGGGATGTGACCGCTGGGTAGGATCTCACGCGTTCATTGCATGTGGATCCAACGGTGGGCATTTGTTGTGACGCTTCACCTTCTCGTCTTTCTCACCTATAAATAGGAGTGGCAGTGGGCTCCGATTTCTTCACGTGATTCATGAACTAGCTCCGAGAGTCCGACAGCCGAGTGATATCCTTCGTTCCTTGTGTATTGGTTGAAGAGTTTCCTGGAGGTAACAATGTCTCTTCTTTCGGCTGCTGCCTCATGTCCTTCTGTGTCTAGGGGGTCTGATAGGGAGAGGCCATTGGCTGATGATATCCCTGTCATAGATGCCGAGAGTGCCGAAGGCTCTTCTCGGGCTGTCGGCCCTTTGAGTCGGGAAAGTGAACAACCCGCAGAGTCGTTGTCATTGAGTGGGTACGCAGGGGAGGAAACCCGAGAGGCCGAGTATAAATGGGTACATAGTAGCGTTCGTGAGTTCTTTTCTGTCTTTACCAAAGTTTCGTTGCTTCAGGATTTTGTAGATAGCGTAGATATTTTGTTAGATGGTGTGCCTAGTGGTGCTTTCGCTCTTCGTAGGTGTCGAGAGTTTGAGACTGTTTGCTTGGGAAGGGGGGAAGGGCGAAAGGACTTTTTTTATTTCTATTCTTGTTTGTTTTCGGATATGCATATCCGCTTTCCCCTTGATAGTTTTTCCATGGAGGTGCTGCGTGTTTTAAATGTAGCCCCCACACAACTGCACCCGAATAGCTGGGCAGCACTCCAGGCCTTTCGATTGCTTTGCGATGTGTTGAGTCTTAGGCCGACAGCTAGGTCTTTTCTGCATTTCTTTGGCACTAGGCCGGGTGACCGAATATGTTGGTTATCCCTTGTCGGCCAAACAAAAAATAGCCTTTTCGCTCCTTATACGACATCTTATAAGAACTTTAAAACAGGTTTCTTTAAGGTTGTCATTGAGGAGGGGGGACGGCAGTTTTTCTTTGATGGTGAGACACCTTAGTTTCCTTTTTATTGGACGAAGGATCCGACACGTTTCAATTTATGGCCGAGGTCCCTGATGACCGATGACGACTTGGAAGTGTTATCGGTGTTGGACCAACTTCCTCGCAAGATTCCAACCCGGTCCCTCGTCCGTGCCTACTTGTCCCCTGATAGATGTGTTGATGTTGATGGTATGTGTTTTTACTCGTCTTTTTGTGCATTTTACTATGACTAACTTTGTTTTCGTCCTTCAGGTATAATGGCAAGTTTGGTGCCGCCAGGTGGAAAGAAAGATTATTTCCGAGAGCTTCGCCTGAAGCGGCAAGCTCAGATGGCCGCGAGGAGGGATATGCCGGGAGGATCGGGTACACCGAATGTCGAGGCTGCTATCCCCATTACTATAGTGCCAGCTGCCGAAGTCGACCGCCCGACCAACCCAAAGAAACGAAAAGAAGACCATGGCAAGGATCGTGGCAAGTCTTCTCGGCGCCATGGGGAGCGCTCTTCATCTGGAAGGTCTCCTAAGAGGGGCCGATTGCCTGGGAGACCGGGTTCAAGTGGGCCTGACTTTCTTGGACACGATCTTAATGTGGCCGAGAAGGTGAGCATCATGCTGAATCCTTACCAGCAGGATGCGTATCTGTCGGCACGCCCTACTCAAGTTCATGACGCCTTCATGGAGTTGTGTTCTAGGACCTTGGTACTCGGCAAACGGATGGCGTCCGATTTGATGAAGAGGGACAAAAATGCAGCCGAGGTGGAGGGACTCCGAACTAAGCTGAATGAGTCCTCGGCCAGCTTGAAAACAAAGTTGACCGAGAATGCTACACTTGTGGCTCAGAATGAAGCTCTAGAGACTGAGGTGGCGATGTGGAAAGAGAAGTCCGAATTGGCCGAGAGGGCTGGTAGAGAGGTTGCCGAGAAGGCTGATAACGAAGTGAAGGGCTTAAAGGAAGGCCTCTTGGACATGGCCCATACCAACCATCGAGCCGAAGAGAAGATAGAGAAGCTGCTGAAGGAACTAGAGGTGGCTGAAGATAGCGTCATGGAGGAACATGAACTTGGCTTTAAGAAAGCCCTTCGGCAAGCAGCCTTTTTCTATAATGTTCCCTTGGATGAAGGGAAATTTGATGTTGACAAGGACTTCTACGAAGGCCAACTCATGCCGCTAGATCAAATCCCAAGCTCACCTCAAGTGCTAGCTCCCCCGACAGCTTCAGAGGTCGAACACCTAGAGCCCGATAACTAGTTTGTTCTTCTATGCATGGGTCGCGTTTAATTGTTATTTTTTGTAAAGTCGTGACCCCGTCTTTTGTGTAATCGATACGGCGTGGCCGGTTTCTTTTGAATACCATGAATGAGAATTTCTTAATTTGAATGTCGTCCTTCACTCACTTCTCGTATACATTACTTGTTTGGCTTTCTGAGACTCTCTTGGCCGAGAGGTTTTTATTGTACTCTCGGTCGGCAGGGATTCACTTGGGTGAATTCTTCCTTGGCCGAGAGGTTTTTATTTTGAACTCTCTTGGCCGAGAGGTTTTTATTGCACTCTCGGTCGGCAGGGATTAACTTGAGTGAATTCTTCCCTGGCCGAGAGGTTTTTATTTTGAACTCTCTTGGCCGAGAGGTGTTTATTGTACTCTCGGTCGGCAGGGATTCACTTGAGTGAATTCTTCCTTGGCCGAGAGGTCTTTATTTTGAACTCTCTTGGCCGAGAGGTTTTTATTGTACTCTCGGTCGGCAGGGATTAACTTGAGTGAATTCTTCCTTGGCCGAGAGGTCTTTATTTTGAACTCTCTTGGTCGAGAGGTTTTTATTGTACTCTCGGTCGGCAGGGATTAACTTGAGTGAATTCTTCCCTGGCCGAGAGGTTTTTATTTTGAACTCTCTTGGCCGAGAGGTTTTTATTGCACTCTCGGTCGGCAGGGATTCACTTGAGTGAATTCTTCTTTGGCCGAGAGGTTTTTATTTTGAACTCTCTTGGCCGAGAGGTTTTTATTGCACTCTCGGTCGGCAGGGATTAACTTGAGTGAATTCTTCCTTGGCCGAGAGGTTTTTATTTTGAACTCTCTTGGCCGAGAGGTTTTTATTGTACTCTCGGTCGGCAGGGATTCACTTGAGTGAATTCTTCCTTGGCCGAGAGGTTTTTATTTTGAACTCTCTTGGCCGAGAGGTTTTTATTGTACTCTCGGTCGGCAGGGATTCACTTGAGTGAATTCTTCCTTGGCCGAGAGGTTTTTATTTTGAACTCTCTTGGCGGAGAGGTTTTTATTGTACTCTCGGTCGGCAGGGATTAACTTGAGTGAATTCTTCCCTGGCCGAGAGGTTTTTATTTTGAACTCTCTTGGCCGAGAGGTTTTTATTGTACTCTCGGTCGGCAGGGATTCACTTGAGTGAATTCTTCCTTGGCCGAGAGGTTTTTATTTTGAACTCTCTTGGCCGAGAGGTTTTTATTGTACTCTCGGTCGGCAGGGATTCACTTGAGTGAATTCTTCCTTGGCCGAGAGGTTTTTATTTTGAACTCTCTTGGCCGAGAGGTTTTTATTGTACTCTCGGTCGGCAGGGATTAACTTGAGTGAATTCTTCCCTGGCCGAGAGGTTTTTATTTTGAACTCTCTTGGCCGAGAGGTTTTTATTGCACTCTCGGTCGGCAGGGATTCACTTGGGTGAATTCTTCCTTGGCCGAGAGGTTTTTCTTATACTCTCGGCAGGGATTCACTTGAGTGAATTCTTCCTTGGCCGAGAGGTTTTTCTTGTACTCTCGGCAGGGATTCACTTGGGTGAATTCTTCCTTGGCCGAGAGGTTTTTCTTATACTCTCGGCAGGGATTCACTTGAGTGAATTCTTCCTTGGCCGAGAGGTTTTTCTTATACTCTCGGCAGGGATTCACTTGAGTGAATTCTTCCTTGGCCGAGAGGTTTTTCTTGTACTCTCGGCAGGGATTCACTTGGGTGAATTCTTCCTTGGCCGAGAGGTTTTTCTTGTACTCTCGGCAGGGATTCACTTGGGTGAATTCTTCCTTGGCCGAGAGGTTTTTCTTGTACTCTCGGCAGGGATTCACTTGGGTGAATTCTTCCTTGGCCGAGAGGTTTTTATTGTACTCTCGGTCGGCAGGGATTCACTTGAGTGAATTCTTCCTTGGCCGAGAGGTTTTTATTGTACTCTCGGCAGGGATTCACTTGGGTGAATTCTTCCTTGGCCGAGAGGTTTTTATTGTACTCTCGGCAGGGATTCACTTGGATGAATTCTTCCTTGGCCGAGAGGTTTTTATTGTACTCTCGGCAGGGATTCACTTGGGTGAATTCTTCCTTGGCCGAGAGGTTTTTATTGTATTCTCGGCAGGGATTCACTTGGATGAATTCTTCCTTGGCCGAGAGGTTTTTATTGTACTCTCGGCAGGGATTCACTTGGGTGAATTCTTCCTTGGCCGAGAGGTTTTTCTTGTACTCTCGGCAGGGATTCACTTGGGTGAATTCTTCCTTGGCCGAGAGGTTTTTCTTGTACTCTCGGCAGGGATTCACTTGAGTGAATTCTTCCTTGGCCGAGAGGTTTTTATTGTACTCTCGGCAGGGATTCACTTGGATGAATTCTTCCTTGGCCGAGAGGTTTTTATTGTACTCTTGTATTAATGATTTGCCAGAGGATTTTGAGTGATAAACATGATTTCATTGATTGTGGTGCCTCGTTAAAACCTTCTTCAATCAAAAACCCTCGGGATAGCCCTCTGGGAAAAAAGATCGAAGGTAGGAAAGAGTACACCTATAATACATGTTAACTGAAATACATTTTCAAATGGCTCGCGTTCCACGTCCTGGGAACTTCCCTGCCATCCAATTGTTCCAGGCGATATGCGCCGTTCTGGAGATTTTCTCTGACCTTGAAGGGACCCTCCCAGTTTGCATTGAACTTTCCTTCTGCTGGGATCCTGCGAGCTTCCCCTTTCATTCTCCAGACCAGGTCTCCTTCTTGGAAGGCTCTTGGTTTTGTCTTTGAATTGTATCTTCTCGCAGCCATCTGCTTGCAAGCTTGTTCTCTTATCTTGGCCCTGTCGCATGCTTCTTGGAGCAAATCCAACTCCGCTCTTAGACACTCTTCATTCATCTTCAAACTGTGGAGTTCTCTTCGGATTGTCGGCTCTCCGACCTCAACCGGCAGCATGGCGTCTGTGCCGTAGGTGAGATTGTACGGGGTTTCCCCAGTTGCCGAGTGGGGGGTACACCGGTATGCCCAGAGAACTTCTACGAGCTCCTCTACCCATTTACCTTTGGCACTGCCAAGTCTTTTCTTTAGTTCGTTCAGGATGACTTTGTTGGCAGATTCGGCTTGGCCATTGGTTTGCGGGTGCTCCACTGAACTTGTCTTGTGCTGGACGCCCAGACTTTCATAGAATTCGGCCAACTTGCGATCAGTAAATTGTCTCCCATTGTCCGTGATGATGGTGTGCGGGATTCCGAACCTGCAGATGATGTCTTTCCATACAAAGTTCTGGACTTGCCTAGCTGTGATGTTTGCAAGGGGTTCCGCCTCAATCCACTTTGTAAAGTAATCCACTGCGACCAGCAGAAACTTCCTTTGCCCGGTTGCCTGGGGGAAGGGACCTATTATGTCCATCCCCCACAGGGCAAAAGGCCAGGGAGAATTGATGCTTTGCAGGTTGTGAGGGTGTGGGTGGATTAGCGGACCATGCTCTTGACAACTTACACATTTTTTCACAAAGTTGGTGCAATCTGTTCTTAACGTAGGCCAATAGTAACCGGCCCTCAGGACTCTCGTCGCCATTGTTCGGGCCCCAGAATGTAACCCGCACGCCCCTTGGTGTAATTCTTGCAGAACATATTCGGCTTCTGCTTTCGACACACATTTGAGTAAAGGGGTTGAGAATCCTCGCTTGTACAAGTCTTCTCCTATTATAACAAATCGTGACGCTTTCCTGGATAGGTGTAAGTCATGGCCGTCCTTCCCTTCTTCACGGTCCTTGACAGCTTTCTTCATGTCGGACACCCAGTCGTCTTCTCCTTTTTCGGTGACCATGCATTCCCCGATGGAGACCGACGGAGCCGATAAGATCTGCTGAATGACAGAGGCGTGTCGGCCTTTCGTCCTAGCGGTTGCCAGTTTGGACAGGGTGTCGGCCCTCAGGTTTTCTTGTCGTTTCACATGATTTATCTTGACGTTTTGAAACTGACTGATGATGTTAACCACTCTGTGGTAGTATTTCAGGAGCAGAGGATCTTTGATTTGGTAGTTCCCATTGACATGCTCGACCATGAGTTGTGAGTCCGTATGACATTCCACCTTCTGAGCTCCCACATCTTTTGCCAGCAACAGTCCGGCTATGAGCGCTTCATATTCTGCTTGATTGTTCGAAGTAGGGAAACCAAAACGCAAAGATTGCTCAATTTGTATATTTTTTGGCCCTTCCAGAACAATTCCGGCTCCCCCACCCTTCTTACTTGAGGAGCCATCGACATGCAAGACCCATATGGTTTCAGGTTCTTGGCATTGCTGTAACTCTGAAGTGAAGTCTGCCAAGCATTGGGACTTGATAGGTCCTTGTGGTTCGTATTTAATGCTGAATTCGGACAGCTCGACTGACCAACCAATCATTCTTCCGGCCAACTCGGGTTTTTGCAAAATCTTATTGATGGGGAAGTCGGTTCGCACTATAATCTCGTGACTTTGGAAATATTGTCGTAGCCTTCTGGAGGCATGGACGAGGGCTAGAGCTACCTTCTCGATCATTTGATACCGGGTTTCCGCATCCTGTAGTACTCGGCTAATGAAGTAGACTGGTTTTTGTTCTGTCGTGCCTTGTACTATGGCGGCACTTACGGCTTCCGGCGACACGGCTAGGTAGACCAGTAGAGGGATCCCATGGACGGGTTTGCTTAGAATAGGCGGTTCGGCCAACGCCTTTTTTACCGTTTGAAAAGCTTCTTCGCAACCTTCGCTCCATGTGAACTTCTCTGCTTTCTTCGTGAGCCTCAAGATTGGTCTGATCTTATCCGCTAATCTAGGCATAAATCTGGACAAGGACGTCAGTCTTCCCACCAGCCGCTGAACTTCTTTCAGGTTTTCCGGGCTTCTCATGGTTTCCAAGGCCCGACACTTGTCCGGATTCGCCTCGATTCCTCAGCTTGTCAGCATAAAGCCTAGGAACTTGCCTCCTTCGACTCCAAATACGCATTTCTCTGGGTTAAGGCGCATGTTATACTTTCTTATCTGCTGGAAGACCTCGGCCAAGTCGTTGGCGTGTTGTTCCACGCTATCGGATTTTACAATTATGTCGTCAACATATACTTCCATGGTCCTTCCTATCTGATCTCGGAACATCTGGTCCATGAGCCTCTGATAGGTGGCTCCAGCATTCTTGAGGCCGAAAGGCATGACCTCATAGCAAAAATTGGCCTTGTCGGTAATGAAGGCTGTCTTCTCTCGGTCTGCCGGATTCATGCGTATTTGGTTGTATCCAGAGTATGCATCAAGAAAACTTAACACTTTGTGACCGGCTGCACCATCTACCAGCCGGTCAATGCTTGGCAATGGATATGCATCTTTTGGACATGCCCTATTAAGATGGGTGTAATCAGTACACATTCGCCACTTTCCATTGTTCTTCTGCACCAGGACGATGTTTGCCAACCACGTGGTGTAATGCACTTCTCGGATAAACCTAGCATCCAGTAGTTTCCTGGTTTCCTCTTCGACTATCCGTCCTTTTTCTCCCACGAATTTTCTCTTCTTCTGGGCTACCGGCCTAGCCTCCTTACAGACTGATAGTTTGTGCGAGATTATGCAAGGATCTATTCCTAGCATGTCGGCTGCCGACCATGCGAACAAGTCTGTGTTTTTGTATAGAACAGCTGTGATAATGTTCTTTCCCTCTTCTCCTAAGGTTGATCCCAAACGAGTATTCTGACCTGCTCGGCCCACTCGGCATGGCACCACCTCTTCCTTGGGTTCCACTTGGGGTTCGTCATTAGGTCTTGGATCCAAGTCATCACTCAAGGATATATGATGAACCTCGGCCCTCCGGGTGGGTGTTCGCGGTGGCAGAATCTTCAAACTTGCCGCGTAACATTCTCTAGCAGTTTTTTGGTCGGCATGGAGAGTGACCACCTCTCGGCCTCTACTCGGGTTGTCGGCCGGGAACTTCATGGCCAGGTGAGGAGTCGAGACTATAGCTCCCAATTTGTTGAGAGAGGATCGCCCGATCAAAATATTGTAAGACGTTTCGGCGTCGACAAGCAGGTATCTGATTTTGATCGTCCGACAGTCTCGATTTCCTTCTCCAAATTTGGTGTCCAGGTCAATGTATCCTCTGGTGTTGACTCTCTGCCCCGCGAAGCCAATGATTTGTTCATCATACTGGACAATGTCGTCGTCAGATATGCCCATCTTTCGGAAGGTCTTCCAATACAAGATATCCACAGAGCTCCCTTGATCTATCAGAGTTTTCATGATGACAAAGTTGGCTACCTCGATTGTGACTACCATAAGGTCATCGTGCTTCGGATTTATGTTTCTGAAGTCCGAATCCGTGAAAAGCATGGGAGGCAGGCTTCTCCTGTTGCTTCTGCTGATGGAGTACACCGAACTGACCGCCCGGAGGTGTCTTTTCCGGGAGGATGATGTAGTTCCTCCTCCCGCGAAACCTCCGACGATTGTGTTTATGACTCCCCGTACCGGCATGGTTCTTCGATGATCTCTTGCTCCTCGTCCTTCTCGGCCGTCCCGGCCTCTTCGGCCTCTCTGCTCGTTTGCCTGCGTGTCCCTACGCCCTTCTCTCTTTTCCAGATCAACTTCGTTTTTCCTCTCCTCTCGGCTTGTCTGGACAAAGCGTCGCAGATTACCAGCTTGGATGAGCTCTTCAATTTTATCCTTCAGTGCCCAACAATCTTCTGTTGTGTGCCCAAAATTGCGGTGGTATCGACAATGCTTGGTTTGGTCGGCACTCAACGGAGTAGGAGTCCTGCTTGGTGTCTTCAGGAGATCTGCATTGAGAGCTTCCTCTAAGACCTTTGACCTTTCGGCAGTCAAGGGGGTGTAACGGTTGAAACGTGGTCCCCTGGGTAAGTCTCTGGGCTTCCCAAAATGTGTTAGCCTGCTTCTGTCTCTCCTCCTCTCAGGTTCGTCGGGCGCCTGAGCTCTACTCCGAAACTCTTTCAACTCCTCCAGCTGCATGTATTTGGTGGCTCTTTGGCGCAACTCATCCAATGTTGCGGCCGGTTGCATGCATAAACTGTTCGAGAATGGTCCCGGCTTCAGCGCAGTCACCATGTGGTGCATCGCCACTTCGGGACTTAGGTTTCGTATGTCCAACGCTGTTTTGCTGAATCTGTTCATGAAGGCCCTCAAGGTCTCCGACTTCTCTTGCCGAATATTCACTAAGGCGATCGAGGTGAGGTGGTGTGGTCGGCTGGTAGTGAACTGTGCTCCAAACTTAGCCGCAAGTGTGTCGAAGCAATCTATGGATTGAGCTGGGAGTCGAGTAAACCAGCTCAAGGCTGCCCCCTTAAGTGAGGTGGGGAATATTCGGCACCACAACGCGTCTTCCGCCGTATGCAAGCCGACCTGTGTCAGGTACGCATTTACATGCTCATCCGGATCCGTGGACCCATCATACTTGTCCAACGTGGGGTTGTTCCAGGTTCCCGGCAAGGGGACTTCAAGGATGGTTTCAGTGAAGGGACTTCTTCTAGGCGCCGTGTTTAGCACATTATTTGGGGTCGGCCTTACGTTTTCTTGATACGAGCTCCCGGCCTCATGTGTATCCGTGTTCGCATGATCTCTTGAGGGGATATTATCCATAGCTTCCGGTACTTCCGGCTTCTTAGCAAGCTTTTCTTTCATTTGAGCATTCTCCTTCCTCAAAGCTTCCATTTCCTGCTGCATCTTCAAGATTAACGTCATAGGATCCGGACGGCTGGTTTCTTCTTGTGCATTCCTATCGTTACCCGTCATGTTCCTCGTAGTCACCATGCGGATAATTCGTGGGGTTAGTGTTCTCGGCCCCACGGTGGGCGCCAAAATGTTCCTACAAGATCTGACCCTGCAGAACACTTCTTCTGATGATGTCGTATCGTTCTTCTCGTCTTGTCGGCCTTCCGGTTGGTCCTCCGGTTGGTCTTCCGACTGGATCTTCAGCTTGGACACGATGGGGGGAGTACCTGCGAAGACACTCCGACGATCAAGTCAGACCGATAGCTAGGTACCAGAAGAGTGGGGAGTGAATAGTTACCTTGGGTGATGTGCCTCTTCTGCTATTTATACTGCTCTAGGTGGGCTATGGGCGCTGTGGGCCTGCTTTAGGGTCCAAACGAAGACCCAATTGAGTCTTAACCGTGCTTACCATTTAAGTTGGGTTGTTTATGCTTAATTACGCGTTTAGCTTCGCCTGTTGTCGTCTAGTCGGTTTTGTCGTCTATCCGGTCTAGTCGGCCTTACGGCCATCTGGTAGTACAGAAAATAATCTCATATTGATCAAATGAGAAACATAATATTTTTTTTAGAGTAAAACTAATTTATCTAAAAATGATGATTTTTTTAGTCGGTCAAACTAATTTGTGGGGCAATTTGAATTGGTCCACCAATTTTCTTCATCAAGTATTTGCCTTATAAAACAATTATTCTCCATCATCGCATGTACAGTTTTAATTGAGAATAACGTGTTATAAAAAAATGTTTTCTTTTAAATTTACTGATCGTCAAAATTCTTCTTAAAAATACACTCCCTAGTTCAAAAAATATTGATGTTTCAGTTGTAAAGATTTCACATTGTTTTCAAATTTTAATGAAATATTAAACTTTATTTTAAATTTATCTCAAGTAACTTACATCAACCAAGTCATCCAAACAAATGAGAAAATATATAAAATTACACTACAAGAAAATCATAAAATAGAAACTCATTTTAGAAATAAAAAATAATTAGTTGTTATAGTAATTAAATTAGAAACAATTTTAGAGACTAAAAAAATTTTAATTTCTAAATTAATTTTTATTATTATTAAATGATTTTTAAATTGGTGTTTAATTAAATAATTGTTGCTAATTAGAGATCAATTTTGAAACCATTTAACAATAATAGAAACTAATTTAGAAATCAAAAATTTTGTAGTCTCTAATTTAGATAATAACTATATTATTTTTATTTCATGATTTTATTTATAATAGTAATTAATAAATAATAGATTAAATTATTTAATAAAAAATAATAAGAACAATTATAAAATGATGGATAAAAAGATGTCACTTGTACTATTATTATTTAAAGTCTCACTTTAATCATATAAAAGAATACCGAATATTATATTAAAAAGAATAGGTTAAAAGATTATTATTCTAAATCTTTGCAGAACAAAAAGGGTGTCCACAGTCTTAGAGAACCGTTGACAGCTTTACGGAACCTTTTCTGTGATGCCTATATCAGTACAATTTTTCACTCCATATCAATATATATATACACTACCTCTTCTAAACTCCTCTCCCATTCAATTCAATCTCAACCCAGTTCACAGTACTCAAACCCATCTAGAGAAAATAAACAAATACCAACCTCAAGTGTGGTAACAAAAAGCCAAGTTATCGTGATATCTCAGAGAGAACAAAAAAAATGGCATCGGAGAAAGAGGTTGAAACTGTAATAGTTGGGAACTATGAAGAAATGGAAAGTGAAGGGAAGCCTAGGGATATAAAATCCAAGTTATTAAGCTTCTTGTGGCATGGTGGTTCAGTTTATGATGCTTGGTTTAGCTGTGCTTCCAACCAGGTTGGTTTCCAAAACATATTAATTCTTTCTTCTCAAGATATATTTATGCATCCAAAAAAGGGCTTATTCTCCATTCCATGCATGTAGATTCGATATTTACACTTTTATATGTTTATGTCAGGTGGCTCAAGTTCTGCTTACGCTGCCTTACTCATTTTCCCAGCTGGGAATGCTTTCTGGCACCCTTTTTCAACTCTTCTACGGCTTGCTGGGCTGCTGGACTGCTTACCTCATTAGCACACTCTACGTTGAATACAGAACCAGAAAAGAGAGAGAAAAATTTAATTTCAGGAACCATGTCATCCAGGTCCAACTCTCCCACTTTCAAATCTGAATTTTCCTTACCCTTTGGTCTTTGTAACTTTAATGTGTCTGTTTAACACAACGTAAGTATTTCAGTGGTTTGAGGTTCTTGATGGGCTCCTCGGGAAGCACTGGAGAAACGTTGGTTTGGCCTTCAACTGCACATTTCTTCTTTTTGGGTCTGTTATCCAACTCATAGCCTGTGCAAGGTATCATCTAACTCCAATGCAAAAATCATTAGCTGATTTTTACTATTATTCAGATGAATAAAACTCGTGTTCCGCAACTTATTTGGGCTAGTAACATGGTTAACTTTTTTTGCAGCAACATATATTACATAAATGATAATTTGGATAAGAGGACTTGGACTTATATCTTTGGAGCATGCTGTGCCACCACTGTATTTATCCCTTCCTTCCACAACTACAGAATCTGGTCCTCTCTTGGCCTCCTCATGACCACTTACACTGCTTGGTACCTCACTGTTGCCTCTCTCCTCCATGGCCAGGTAATAGTTTCAAATTTGCAAATAAATAACTACTATATTATTCCCACTATATATGCTTTATGAATATTATATTTGTTGGTGGTTGCTATAATAACATGCGATGTTATGTTACTATGATTGTGTAGGTGGAGGGGGTTAAGCATTCAGGTCCGACTAAATTGGTTCTATATTTTACGGGGGCCACAAACATTCTCTACACATTCGGGGGACATGCCGTTACTGTGTAAGACTGATATATCTCATCTCATATACCATTCCTATGAATTGTATCTTTTACGTTTTGACAACTGTTTCTTTTCTCCTCCTTCGATTTTGGCTTCGTTATACGTAAATGTTGCTGCTAATTGGATAATTCTTGAATAAATTTATCTGCCAACTTTATTTTTTAGTACTTAACTGTTCTTACTGCTTATGAATGCTAAATTGGATGGCAAAATAACGAGGCAGGGTGCATCCATTGGTGAAGTGAAGCTAAATGTCATTTTCTTTAGGAAAATGATGGTTTGACAACATTGCTCCATTTTACTCCCCACTAAATATTAATATTTTAATCATTTTTAATTTTTTTTAATTTTAAAAATTATTTTAACATTTTATATTTTGTCTAATATTTTATTAAAGACATTTTTTTATTTTAATTTTTTTTATTATAAATATTAATATTTTAGTGTAGGTATAAACTGGAACTCGTATAATTTCCCTTTTCTTTATACTCAAACTTGACTTTTCATACACGAGTTGTCAAAATGTAGCCCATGACCATCTTAAGTCCCTTTCCCATTGATTTTTTCTTTTTAACTTTTAGACGAGAATCGTAACTTTTCATGTTCGGTTAGAAAATCAAAATTCTGCTGCGGACTTTTTTGTCAGATGTTATATATTACTTTTTTTTGGAAAAAGAAAATAATGCTGATACGCATGCGTGCAAAAGAAGGCCCCTTTTTTCTGGGGAATCCTTGAGCTCTTTTTTGGTTGTAGAAAGCCAAGGTTCTTTCTTTAAAGGATCAGCTTTAAAGCTTTTTTATCATGAGGACAGGAGTGTTCCAGCTTTCCTTCTTGTAACTTTCACAATTGTAGCACAGCTGCCACAGCTGAATGAAACATTAAGCCAAAAATTTCCACTTTTATTGTTCTCTTCACTTTTTTGTATTTTGTTTGTATATAAACTCCCACGTTGATGGCTAATTACTTTAACACCTGTGATTACTATTAGTATTTAACTTTAAATTGTAGAAAATGTGGTTTATTTGAACTGTATTTTGTATTTCATGAAAGTATATTTAAAAGATAGTAGTTGTAGAAGAAAGTTGGTGGAGTAAATTGGTGAAAATGATGATGTTTTGTGGTGACATGGGACAGGGAGATAATGCATGCGATGTGGAAGCCTAAGAAATTCAAGTCCATATACTTACTGGCTAGCTTGTATGTACTGACACTGACGCTTCCATCGGCAGCAGCAGTATACTGGGCATTTGGAGACATGCTTCTTGATCACTCCAACGCTTTTTCTCTCCTTCCAAGGTCACCCTTCCGTGACATGGCTGTCATTTTAATGCTCATCCACCAGGCAAGTAATAAGTAACTAACCACTCCATCTAATTCATAGCTGACAACTAACGATCAATAGTAACTGCAGTTCATAACATTTGGGTTTGCATGCACGCCACTGTATTTGGTGTGGGAGAAAGCAATAGGGATACACGAGTGTAGGAGCCTCTGCAAGCGTGCTCTTGCCAGATTACCAGTGGTCATCCCCATATGGTTTCTCGCCATAGTCTTCCCCTTCTTTGGGCCCATCAACTCCACCGTTGGATCTCTTCTTGTCAGCTTCACCGTTTACATCATTCCCGCCCTCGCTCACATCTTCACCTTCAAATCACCCGCTGCTCGACAGGTACCACCGTCTCTGCATTTTCATTGCAATTTACAACTGCTTCATTTCATTTGATTACTGATTGAATGCAATGCAGAATGCGGTGGAGCAACCTCCGAAGTTGGTGGGAAGATGGGCAGGTGCGTACACGATCAACGTATTTGTGGTGGTGTGGGTTGTAGTGGTAGGGTTTGGATTCGGTGGATGGGCGAGTATGGTTAACTTCGTACACCAGATTGACACATTCGGTTTCTTCACCAAATGTTACCAGTGCCCCTCACCCACCTCCGTCCACCCGCCACACCTCAACGCAACCGCGCCTTCCCCTCGCCCTCACTGACTCTCCTCCACTCTTCAATCCTCTTCCTACCTCATCAATGCTGGATTCTTCTATTTCTTTCTCTTTCTCTCTCTCCCTATGCTACCTACTTTATCTCCTTAATTTCTCCTTCCCATTCTCACAAAAGAGACAAAATAGAAAGGAAAATTTCCACCTTTAAAACTGCTTATTGTTTTTTAGTGTTGAACCAGACACACAATTTCACGTTAATGTTGCTGAACACTTTAAAACTAGACAAGGACAACAGTCCAATCTCATTCATGTTAAACATATGTATCAACTCCGCAAGGGTTAATTAAGTTACCTCATAAATTATTGATGCTTTTATTTTACAATTTTTTTTAATTTTTCCTCTCACATTATCTTAATAATTAATGGACGGTTGAAATAAATCTAAGGCAAGAATGAAACTATTTTAATAAAAAAAGTATAAAAAGCATATATTTATTACTGTTCCTACAAGATCTGACCCTGCAGAACACTTCTTCTGATGATGTCGTGTCGTTCTTCTCGTCTTGTCGGCCTTCCGGTTGGTCCTCCGGTTGGTCTTCTTCCGATTGAGTCTTCAGCTTGGACACGATGGGGGGAGTACCTGCGAAGACACTCCGACGATCAAGTCAGACCGAGAGCTAGGTACCAGAAGAGTGGGGAGTGAATAGTTACCTTGGGTGATGTGCCTCTTCTGCTATTTATACTGCTCTAGGTGGGCTATGGGCGCTGTGGGCCTGCTTTAGGGTCCAAACGAAGGCCCAATTGAGTCTTAACCGTGCTTACCATTTAAGTTGGGTTGTTTATGCTTAATTACGCGTTTAGCTTCGCCTGTTGTCGTCTAGTCGGTTCTGTCGTCTATCCGGTCTAGCCGGCCTTACGGCCATCTGGTAGTACATATGCCCCCCAGGCTTAAGTGAGTTGGCTAAAATGTAACGTAGAGTCGAATTGCCGTGAGCCTTCAGTTTGTTGAGGTTGAGTACATTGGCTTGTACTCGAGGCGCGTGCACGTGGTACTGTGGGATGTGACCACTGGGTAGGATCTCACGCGTTCATTGCATGTGGATCCAACGGTGGGCATTCGTTGTGACGCTTCGCCTTCTCGTTTTTCTCACCTATAAATAGGAGTGGCAGTGGGCTCCAATTTCTTCACGTGATTCATGAACTAGCTCCGAGAGTCCGACAGCCGAGTGATATTCCTTCGTTCCTTGTGTATTGGTTGAAGAGTTTCCTGGAGGTAACAATGTCTCTTCTTTCGGCTGCTGCCTCATGTCCTGTGTCTAGGGGGTCTGATAGGGAGAGGCCATTGGCTGATGATATCCCCGTCATAGATGCCGAGAGTGCCGAAGGCTCTTCTCGGGCTGTCGGCCCTTTGAGTCGGGAAAGTGAACAACCCGCAGAGTCGTTGTCATTGAGTGGGTACGCAGGGGAGGAAACCCGAGAGGCCGAGTATAAATGGGTACATAGTAGCGTTCGTGAGTTCTTTTCTGTCTTTACCAAAGTTTCGTTGCTTCAGGATTTTGTAGATAGCGTAGATATTGTGTTAGATGGTGTGCCTAGTGGTGCTTTCGCTCTTCGTAGGTGTCGAGAGTTTGAGACTGTTTGTTTGGGAAGGGGGGAAGGGCAAAAGGACTTTTTTTATTTCTATTCTTGTTTGTTTTCGGATATGCATATCCGCTTTCCCCTTGATAGTTTTTCCATGGAGGTGCTGCGTGTTTTAAATGTAGCCCCCACACAACTGCACCCGAATAGCTGGGCAGCACTCCAGGCCTTTCGGTTGCTTTGCGATGTGTTGAGTCTTAGACCGACAACTAGGTCTTTTTTGCATTTCTTTGGCACTAGGCCGGGTGACCGAATATGTTGGTTATCCCTTGTCGGCCAAACAAAAAATAGCCTTTTCGCTCCTTATACGACATCTTATAAGAACTTTAAAACAGGTTTCTTTAAGGTTGTCATTGAGGAGGGGGGACGGCAGTTTTTCTTTGATGGTGAGACACCTAAGTTTCCTTTTTATTGGACGAAGGATCCGGCACGTTTCAATTTATGGCCGAGGTCCCTGATGACCGATGACGACTTGGAAGTGTTATCGGTGTTGGACCAACTTCCTCGCAAGATTCCAACCCGGTCCCTCGTCCGTGCCTACTTGTCCCCTGATAGATGTGTTGATGTTGATGGTATGTGTTTTTACTCGTCTTTTTGTGCATTTTACTATGACTAACTTTGCTTTCGTCCTTCAGGTATAATGGCAAGTTTGGTGCCGCCAGGTGGAAAGAAAGATTATTTTCGAGAGCTTCGCCTGAAGCGGCAAGCTCAGATGGCCGCGAGGGGGGATACGCCGGGAGGATCGGGTACACCGAATGCCGAGGCTGCTATCCCCATTACTATAGTGCCAGCTGCCGAAGTCGACCGCCCGACCAACCCAAAGAAACGAAAAGAAGACCATGGCAAGGATCGTGGCAAGTCTTCTCGGCGCCATGGGGAGCGCTCTTCATCTGGAAGGTCTCCTAAGAGGGGCCGATTGCCTAGGAGACCGGGTTCAAGTGGGCCTGACTTTCTTGGACACGATCTTAATGTGGCCGAGAAGGTGAACATCATGCTGAATCCTTACCAGCAAGATGCGTATCTGTCGGCACGCCCTGCTCAAGTTCATGACGCCTTCATGGAGTTGTGTTCTAGGACCTTGGTACTCGGCAAACGGATGGCGTCCGATTTGATGAAGAGGGACAAAAATGCAGCCGAGGTGGAGGGGCTCCGAACTAAGCTGAATGAGTCCTCGGCCAGCTTGAAAACAAAGTTGACCGAGAATGCTACACTTGTGGCTCAGAAGGAAGCTCTAGAGGCTGAGGTGGCGATGTGGAAAGAGAAGTCCGAACTGGCCGAGAGGGCTGGTAGAGAGGTTGCCGAGAAGGCTGATAACGAAGTGAAGGGCTTAAAGGACAGCCTCTTGGACATGGCCCATACCAACCATCGAGCCGAAGAGAAGATAGAGAAGCTGCTGAAGGAACTAGAGGTGGCCGAAGATAGCGTCATGGAGGAACATGAACTTGGCTTTAAGAAAGCCCTTCGGCAAGCAGCCTTTTTCTATAATGTTCCCTTGGATGAAGGGAAATTTGATGTTGACAAGGACTTCTACGAAGGCCAACTCATGCCGCTAGATCAAATCCCAAGCTCACCTCAAGTGCTAGCTCCCCCGACAGCTTCAGAGGTCGAACACCTAGAGCCCGATAGCTAGTTTGTTCCTCTATGCGTGGGTCGCGTTTAATTGTTATTTTTTGTAAAGTCGTGACCCCGTCTTTTGTGTAATCGATACGGCGTAGCCGGTTTCTTTTGAATACCATGAATGAGAATTTCTTAATTTGAATGTCGTCTTTCACTCACTTCTCGTATACATTACTTGTTTGACTTTCTAAGACTCTCTTGGCCGAGAGGTTTTTATTGCACTCTCGGTCGGCAGGGGTTCACTTGAGTGAATTCTTCCTTCGCCAAGAGGTTTTTCTTTTGAACTGTCTTGGCCGAGAGGTTTTCATTGCACTCTCGGTCGGCAGGGATTCACTTGGGTGAATTCTTCCTTGGCCGAAAGGTTTATCGTGAACCCTCTTGGTCGATAGGTCTTTATTGTACTCTCGGTCGGCAGGGATTCACTTGGGTGAATTCTTCCTTCGCCGAGGTTTTTCTTTTGAACTGTCTTGGCCGAGAGGTTTTCATTGCACTCTCGGTCGGCAGGGATTCACTTGGGTGAATTCTTCCTTGGCCGAGAGGTTTATCGTGAACCCTCTTGGTCGAGAGGTCTTTATTGTACTCTCGGTCGGCAGGGATTCACTTGGGTAAATTCTTCCCTGGCCAAAAGGTTTTTATTTTGAACTCTCTTGGCCGAGAGGTTTTTATTGCACTCTCGGTCGGCAGGGATTCACTTGAGTGAATTCTTCCTTGGCCGAGAGGTTTTTCTTGTACTCTCGGCAGGGATTCACTTGGGTGAATTCTTCCTTGGCCGAGAGGTTTTTCTTGTACTCTCGGCAGGGATTCACATGGGTGAATTCTTCCTTGGCCGAGAGGTTTTTCTTGTACTCTCGGCAGGGATTCACTTGGGTGAATTCTTCCTTGGCCGAGAGGTTTTTATTGCACTCTCGGTCGGCAGGGATTCACTTGAGTGAATTCTTCCTTGGCCGAGAGGTTTTTGTTGTACTCTCGGCAGGGATTCACTTGGGTGAATTCTTCCTTGGCCGAGAGGTTTTTCTTGTACTCTCGGCAGGGATTCACTTGGGTGAATTCTTCCTTGGCCGAGAGGTTTTTATTGATTCTTGTATTAATGATTTGCCAGAGGATTTTGAGTGATAAACATGATTTCATTGATTGTGGTGCCTCGTTAAAACCTTCTTCAATCAAAAACCCTCGGGATAGCCCTCTGGGAAAAAAGATCGAAGGTAGGAAAGAGTACACCTATAATACATGTTAACTGAAATACATTTTCAAATGGCTCGCGTTCCACGTCCTGGGAACTTCCCTGCCATCCAATTGTTCCAGGCGATATGCGCCGTTCTGGAGATTTTCTCTGACCTTGAAGGGACCCTCCCAGTTTGCATTGAACTTTCCTTCTGCTGGGATCCTGCGAGCTTCCCCTTTCATTCTCCAGACCAGGTCTCCTTCTTGGAAGGCTCTTGGTTTTGTCTTTGAATTGTATCTTCTCGCAGCCATCTGCTTGCAAGCTTGTTCTCTTATCTTGGCCCTGTCGCGTGCTTCCTGGAGCAAATCCAACTCCGCTCTTAGACACTCTTCATTCATCTTCAAACTGTGGAGTTCTCTTCGGATTGTCGGTTCTCCGACCTCAACCGGCAGCATGGCGTCTGTGCCGTAGGTGAGATTGTACGGGGTTTCCCCAGTTGCCGAGTGGGGGGTACACCGGTATGCCCAGAGAACTTCTACGAGCTCCTCTACCCATTTACCTTTGGCACTACCAAGTCTTTTCTTTAGTTCGTTCAGGATGACTTTGTTGGCAGATTCGGCTTGGCCATTGGTTTGCGGGTGCTCCACTGAACTTGTCTTGTGCTGGACGCCCAGGCTTTCATAGAATTCGGCCAACTTGCGATCAGTAAATTGTCTCCCATTGTCCGTGATGATGGTGTGCGGGATTCCGAACCTGCAGATGATGTCTTTCCATACAAAGTTCTGGACTTGCCTAGCTGTGATGCTTGCAAGGGGTTCCACCTCAATCCACTTTGTAAAGTAATCCACTGCGACCAGCATAAACTTCCTTTGCCCGGTTGCCTGGGGGAAGGGACCTATTATGTCCATCCCCCACAGGGCAAAAGGCCAGGGAGAATTGATGCTTTGCAGGTTGTGAGGGTGTGGGTGGATTAGCGGACCATGCTCTTGACAACTTACACATTTTTTCACAAAGTTGGTGCAATCTGTTCTTAGCGTAGGCCAATAGTAACCGGCCCTCAGGACTCTCGTCGCCATTGTTCGGGCCCCAGAATGTAACCCGCACGCCCCTTGGTGTAATTCTTGCAGAATATATTCGGCTTCTACTTTCGACACACATTTGAGTAAAGGGGTTGAGAATCCTCGCTTGTACAAGTCTTCTCCTATTATAACAAATCGTGACACTTTCCTGGATAGGTGTAAGTCATGGTCGTCCTTCCCTTCTTCACGGTCCTTGACAGCTTTCTTCATGTCGGACACCCAGTCGTATTCTCCTTTTTCGGTGACCATGCATTCCCCGATGGGGACCGACGGAGCCGATAAGATCTGCTGAATGACAGAGGCGTGTCGGCCTTTCGTCCTAGCGGTTGCCAGTTTGGACAGGGTGTCGGCCCTCAGGTTTTCTTGTCGTTTCACATGATTTATCTTGACGTTTTGAAACTGACTGATGATGTTAACCACTCTGTGGTAGTATTTCAGGAGCAGAGGATCTTTGATTTGGTAGTTCCCATTGACATGCTCGGCCATGAGTTGTGAGTCCGTATGACATTCCACCTTCTGAGCTCCCACATCTTTTGCCAGCAACAGTCCGGCTATGAGCGCTTCATATTCTGCTTGATTGTTCGAAGTAGGGAAACCAAAACGCAAAGATTGCTCAATTTGTATATTTTTTGGCCCTTCCAGAACAATTCCGGCTCCCCCACCCTTCTTACTTGAGGAGCCATCGACATGCAAGACCCATATGGTTTCAGGTACTTGGCATTGCTGTAACTCTGAAGTGAAGTCTGCCAAGCATTGGGACTTGATAGGTCCTTGTGGTTCGTATTTAATGCTGAATTCGGACAGCTCGACTGACCAGCCAATCATTCTTCCGGCCAACTCGGGTTTTTGCAAAATCTTATTGATAGGGAAGTCGGTTCGCACTATAACCTCGTGACTTTGGAAATATTGTCGTAGCCTTCTAGAGGCATGGACGAGGGCTAGAGCTACCTTCTCGATCATTTGATACCGGGTTTCCGCCTCCTGTAGTACTCGGCTAATGAAGTAGACTGGTTTTTGTTCTGTCGTGCCTTGTACTATGGCGGCACTTACGGCTTCCGGCGACACGGCCAGGTAGACCAGTAGAGGGATCCCATGGACGGGTTTGCTTAGAATAGGCGGTTCGGCCAACGCCTTTTTTACCGTTTGAAAAGCTTCTTCGCAACCTTCGCTCCATGTGAACTTCTCTGCTTTCTTCGTGAGCCTCAAGATTGGTCTGATCTTATCCGTTAATCTAGGCATAAATCTGGACAAGGACGTCAGTCTTCCCACCAGCCGCTGAACTTCTTTCAGGTTTTCCGGGCTTCTCATGGTTTCCAAGGCCCGACACTTGTCCGGATTCGCCTCGATTCCTCGGCTTGTCAGCATGAAGCCTAGGAACTTGCCTCCTTCGACTCCAAATACGCATTTCTCTGGGTTAAGGCGCATGTTATACTTTCTTATCTGCTGGAAGACCTCGGCCAAGTCGTTGGCGTGTTGTTCCACGCTATCGGATTTTACAATTATGTCGTCAACATATACTTCCATGGTCCTTCCTATCTGATCTAGGAACATCTGGTCCATGAGCCTCTGATAGGTGGCTCCAGCATTCTTGAGGCCGAAAGGCATGACCTCATAGCAAAAATTGGCTTTGTCGGTAATGAAGGCTGTCTTCTCTCGGTCTGCCGGATTCATGCATATTTGGTTGTATCCAGAGTATGCATCAAGAAAACTTAACACTTTGTGGCCGGCTGCGCCATCTACCAGCCGGTCAATGCTTGGCAATGGATATGCATCTTTTGGACATGCCCTATTAAGATGGGTGTAATCAGTACACATTCGCCACTTTCCATTGTTCTTCTGCACCAGGACGATGTTTGCCAACCACGTGGTGTAATGCACTTCTCGGATAAACCTAGCATCCAGTAGTTTCCTGGTTTCCTCTTCGACTATCCGTCCTTTTTCTCCCACGAACTTTCTCTTCTTCTGGGCTACCGGCCTGGCCTCCTTACAGACTGATAGTTTGTGCGAGATTATGCGAGGATCTATTCCCGGCATGTCGGCTGCCGACCATGCGAACAAGTCTGTGTTTTTGTATAGGACAGCTGTGATAATGTTCTTTCCCTCTTCTCCTAAGGTTGATCCCAAACGAGTATTCTGACCTGCTCGGCCCACTCGGCATGGCACCACCTCTTCCTTGGGTTCCACTTGGGGTTCGTCATTAGGTCTTGGATCCAAGTCATCACTCAAGGATATATGATGAACCTCGGCCCTCCGGGTGGGTGTTCGCGGTGGCAGAATCTTCAAACTTGCCGCGTAACATTCTCTGGCAGTTTTTTGGTCGGCATGGAGGGTGACCACCTCTCGGCCCCTACTCGGGTTGTCGGCCGGGAACTTCATGGCCAGGTGAGGTGTCGAGACTATAGCTCCCAATTTGTTGAGAGAGGATCGCCCGATCAAAATATTGTAAGACGTTTCGGCGTCGACAAGCAGGTATCTGATTTTGATCGTCCGACAGTCTCGATTTCCTTCTCCAAATTTGGTGTCCAGGTCAATGTATCCTCTGGTGTTGACTCTCTGCCCCGCGAAGCCAATGATTTGTTCATCATACTGGACAATGTCGTCGTCAGATATGCCCATCTTTCGGAAGGTCTTCCAATACAAGATATCCACAGAGCTCCCTTGATCTATCAGATTTTTCATGATGACAAAGTTGGCTACCTCGATTGTGACTACCATAAGGTCATCGTGCTTCGGGTTTATGTTTCTGAAGTCCGAATCCGTGAAAAGCATGGGAGGCAGGCTTCTCCTGTTGCTTCTGCTGATGGAGTACACCGAACTGACCGCCCGGAGGTGTCTTTTCCGGGAGGATGATGTAGTTCCTCCTCCCGCGAAACCTCCGGCGATTGTGTTTATGACTCCCCGTACCGGCATGGTTCTTCGATGATCTCTTGCTCCTCGTCCTTCTCGGCCGTCCCGGCCTCTTCGGCCCCTCTGCTCGTTTGCCTGCGTGTCCCTACGCCCTTCTCTCTTTTTTCCAGATCAACTTCGTTTTTCCTCTCCTCTCGACTTGTCTGGACAAAGCGTCGCAGATGACCAGCTTGGATGAGCTCTTCAATTTTATCCTTCAGTGCCCAACAATCTTCTGTTGTGTGCCCAAAATTGCGGTGGTATCGACAATGCTTGGTTTGGTCGGCACTCAACGGAGTAGGAGTCCTGCTTGGTGCCTTCAGGAGATCTGCATTGAGAGCTTCCTCTAAGACCTTTGACCTTTCGGCAGTCAAGGGGGTGTAACAGTTGAAACGTGGTCCCCTGGGTAAGTCTCTGGGCTTCCCAAAATGTGTTGGCCTGCTTCTGTCTCTCCTCCTCTCAGGTTCGTCGGGCGCCTGAGCTCTACTCCGAAACTCTTTCAATTCCTCCAGCTGCATGTATTTGGTGGCTCTTTGGCGCAACTCGTCCAATGTTGCGGCCGGTTGCATGCATAAACTGTCCGAGAATGGTCCCGGCTTCAGCGCAGTCACCATGTGGTGCATCGCCACTTCGGGACTTAGGTTTCGTATGTCTAACGCTGTTTTGCTGAATCTGTTCATGAAGGCCCTCAAGGTCTCCGACTTCTCTTGCCGAATATTCACTAAGGCGATCGAGGTGAGGTGGTGTGGTCGGCTGGTAGTGAACTGTGCTCCAAACTTAGCCGCAAGTGTGTCGAAGCAATCTATGGATTGAGCTGGCAGTCGAGTAAACCAGCTCAAGGCTGCCCCCTTAAGTGAGGTGGGGAATATTCGGCACCACAACGCGTCTTCCGCCGTATGCAAGCCGACCTGTGTCAGGTACGCATTTACATGCTCATCCGGATCCGTGGACCCATCATACTTGTCCAACGTGGGGTTGTTCCAGGTTCCCGGCAAGGGGACTTCAAGGATGGTTTCGGTGAAGGGACTTCTTCTAGGCGCCGTGTTTAGCACATTATTTGAGGTCGGCCTTACGTTTTCTTGATACGAGCTCCCGGCCTCATGTGTATCCGTGTTCGCATGATCTCTTGAGGGGATATTATCCATAGCTTCCGGTATTTCCGGCTTCTTAGCAAGCTTTTCTTTCATCTGAGCATTCTCCTTCCTCAAAGCTTCCATTTCCTGCTGCATCTTCAAGATTAACGTCATAGGGTCCGGACGGCTGGTTTCTTCTTGTGCATTCCTATCGGTACCCGTCATGTTCCTCGTAGTCACCATGCAGATAATTCGTGGGGTTAGTGTTCTCGGCCCCACGGTGGGCGCCAATATGTTCCTACAAGATCTGACCCTGCAGAACACTTCTTCTGATGATGTCGTGTCGTTCTTCTCGTCTTGTCAGCCTTCCGGTTGGTCCTCCGGTTGGTCTTCTTTCGACTAGGTCTTCAGCTTGGACACGATGGGGGGAGTACCTGCGAAGACACTCCGACGATCAAGTCAGACCGAGAGCTAGGTACCAGAAGAGTGGGGAGTGAATAGTTACCTTGGGTGATGTGCCTCTTCTGCTATTTATACTGCTCTAGGTGGGCTATGGCCGCTGTGGGCCTGCTTTAGGGTCCAAACGAAGGCCCAATTGAGTCTTAACCGTGCTTACCATTTAAGTTGGGTTGTTTATACTTAATTACGCGTTTAGCTTCGCCTGTTGTCGTCTAGTCGGTTCTGTCGTCTATCCGGTCTAGCCGGCCTTACGGCCATCTGGTAGTACAATTACTATTTTGGATCTATGTTAAAATAAATTGAAAATAATTTGGGACTAAGATAGTATTTTATGAGTTCAATGTCACATTACAAACTAAATACTTAATACATTACGCAATACAGTTTATAACATTAATTCGTAACACAGTAACTACCAATGCCATTAAAAATGGTCCAAATTATGTCTGCATAGTAATGAAGTCCCTGTTATTGTCAGCTAAGAATGACCATATGTGAGGATGGTACCATCAACAATAAAAACATACCTTAACATTCTAATAAACTAATTTTTAATTACTTTTATTTTATTTTTTGTTTAAAATATTATTATAAGGAGTTGTGAAGTGTGTTTTTTTATTATTTGTGGTGTTAATGAAAAGTTTCCATATTCCTATAAGACTAGACCCCAGAACACTTCCTCTTGTTGTAATCTTTTCGTCTTCCTGGTCTTTTGGTTAGGCTTCTTTCGGCTAGATCTCTGATCTGGACACGACAGGAGGTCCCTGCGAAGACACACTGATGATCAAGTCAGTCCGAGAGCTAAGTATCAGAGGAGTAGAGAGTGAATAGTTACCTTGGGTCTTGTGCCTCTTCTGCTATTTATACTGCTCTAGATGAGCTATGACTGCTATGAGTCTGCTTTTGGGTCCAAACAAAGGCCCAATTATGCCTTAACCGTGCTTATCACTTATGAATGGTCCAAACGAAGGCCCAATTTTACAAACGAAGGCCTAATTATGATAATCAAACAAAACTCTCATATGCAAGCACCACCTATTGTAATTTTTTCCATTAAGGATAGGGACTGATAATTGGATAGAGTTCATGATAACAAACTAGCTTTAATACCATTTGTAGTAACTAATTGAAGAAAATAACAAAAAGCAAAAGGTTGTAAAAACTAATTGAATGCAAAACTGTTGAACTGATTTTTTTATTTTGATTTACTTCAATAATATATATAATAAAAGTACAATTACTGAAAGCTAAAAAATATGAATACTAATAGTCCTGTAAATTGACATTTAACGGTACAATAGTTCAAGTGTAATAAAATCAGAATTAATAATAATAAAATCTGAACTAATAACCAATACTTCTATTATCTCATGGAAGTAAAAAAAAAAATAGACAAACATCATCAACGGAAGCAGAATACCGCGCGATGGCTAATACTTGTTTGGAGATCGGTTGGTTGCGATATTTGTTGCAGGATTTAAAGGTGTCATGTAACTTGTCAGCTCAACTTTTCTGTGATAATCAAGCGGCATTACATATAGCAGCAACCCAATATTTCATGGACGCACAAAACACATTGAGATAGACTATCACATTGTGCGAGAAAAATTACAAGTCGGATAATCAGTCTTTATAGTTTTCTAACAAAAAATTCAACTACATTTTGAATTTTCATAACAGAAACACCAAATGTATTTATTTTAAAATGAGAATACCAAAATTATAGATTCAACCAAATAAAGGTCAAAAGTTATATATTTTAAAATATGATGTTAATTTTCATGTATATTGTAATTTTACATTATCAATTAATTACAATTTTATCTCAAATAACTTTAAAAAAAAACTTAAATATGATTATAATATTTGTTACATAATAGAGGACAAAAGTTATATATTTTAAAATATTGGATACATAATAACAATAAAATATTGGATACATAATAATAAAATATAGATATGCATTAGAAAAAAAATGCGGATACACATCGCGTCAGTATTCCCGTTAGGAGGATTAAGAGTGAGAGTGAATCTAGTTTTAAACAAATTTTTATATTTAAAATTTGTTAATAAAAATAATATAAAGAAGAGATTTCAATAAGATACTCTTTAACAAATTAGTCATTCATTCAAATATTTTATAACAAAACTTTGATAAGATACTATGATACATTTACAGAAAATAGATGCAAAACAAAAGTTTAATTATTTTTAATCAAATCTTCTAACAATCCTCATACTTGAATTTATATTTTCATCTTAATTGAATGAATTGAAACATGGATAAAATTTTAATTTTTCAATAGAAAATTTTATTTTATAATTAATGAATTTTTAATATTTTGTTTTTTTAAAAATTCCTTAAGAAGACCCGCATATCCATGGAATACCTCTTATGCAGAGCGGACTAGTAAAAAAAATAAACTCGTATTCCTTGTTTAAGATAGACTAACTCAACTCGCATTTTTGAACCTATACAAAATAGATCAACCCGCATTTTTTGGGCCTATGCAAGCCGGGTCAGCCCGCATTGCCGTCTCTAGAGTCCAGATATAACACATAAAGAAGAGGGTGTAACAAGAAGGGATTTTAGTCTTTTAACCACCCCAGTGCACATGTAAACTACGGGGTGCAGAAAGAAATAACGCAACTAGGCTCATGAGCCCACATAACGCAGTATTTCTCTTTTCATTTTGATGAACTTATGTGAACAAGTGAGAGGAAACCAATCTTGTGTAGGTTAGGTGTTGCAGTACCGGCACACGTCACCTCTGCCAGCCTTTTTTATAATCGGATTTTAGAGGGCGTGAGCGCGAAGATCGGAACACTACTCCGATTTCCTTCCTTTCCACTGTTTCAACAAAACGACGCTTCCCTAACCGTTTCTTGGAGAATTCCGGTTCCAGGTACTCATCTTCCGAATCGTTCCCTCTCGCGAGGGTTTTCTTAATCTCTTCTCCTGATCTCTGATGCCTCCATTTCATAATTTTCTTTCATATCTTTATGCAATCTTGACAATGTTTCTGCATCTTTAAGCGCTTTTAGAAATTTTCGTTTGACAGAGGCCTCGATTTATGAATTACACCTCACGATTCCGTTTGTACACGCTGCTTAGAATAGAACAGATTCACGATCTTGAATTCCGCGATGGTGTTAAGATGTTGAACCTTTCTTTATAATTTCGTCTCTCATTTTAGTTCCGCATTTCGCCACGGTGACATAATTGTCTGTTTCCATATTGTGACCGAGATTTCCGCGCATGAATGTGTTTTTGAAAACTTAAACTCTACTGGTGAGGTAAAGAAATTAAATATACTATGAACAATTCCAATAATTTGGAATTTGGATAATTTCGTTTCGGTTCTTTGACTGATGTGACGTCCTGTAAATTTCCACCAGGTTGTTGTTGTGTCATATGTGCGTGGGGTGCATTGTTTCTCTCCAGAACCAAAAAGGCACTGTTAACTTAATTGACAGATGTTATGAGTGTAATTTTATTTTAGATACTCAAGTTTGCTCTCACGTTGTCTTGATGATGATGTGCTGTTAGAAAAGAATATGGTTGTTCTGTTTTCTCATTTCATTAAAATGGTGGATTACTAGTGCCTGTGCATCTGTCGGATGTGATATTATTTTATCCAGTTGACTTCCTAAACTGTGGATTCTTGATAATAAGATCTGTGAGGAATGTTACAAGTTGTGGTTGTGTCGCAGTTGCAGAGACACTTAAAAACGGGATGTGATATTATTTTATCCAGTTGACTTCCTAAACTGAGGATTAAGATCTGTGAGGAATGTTACAAGTTGTGGTTTTGTCGCAGTTGCAGAGACACTTAAAAAACCTTTATCTTGTGGTGGTTGAGGACCATCTTTTAAACCTTGTTTGTAGAAAGTGGTAATACACTGGAATTTTTTTTCGTTGATGTTGAATGATTATTTTTTTCCCCTTTTAATTTCTTTTTTATTTTTTGGATGCAATACCTAAAAACCTGTGGAAATTGAAATTAGGATGCAGAACACGTGGCTTATGTTTTTTATTGCTTGCTATCTAGTATTACATTGTGATGAATGCAGTATCTGAATTGTCTTAACTATATTAGACCTTTGCCGATGTTTCTGGAAATAAAATAGTTGTCTTCAAAGTTGGCCTTTTTCAATGTTGTGTGTTGTAGTTGTTTTAAGCCTGCATGTCAGATTATTAAGATAACTCAACAAGCTCAACAATGAAACTTGTTGAGTCGAATACTTTTTTATTCTATTGTTTGTTGTCATTTGATATGCTCTGTATTGATTGATTTCCTTGTTTCAGTTTCAGAAGTACTAGTTTATGTTTGATAGTTTCACGGTGTGTTTGGTAGCGCTGATAGAGACTTGAGTAGCATGGGATGCCTAGTGGAATATTTAAGTGTTTGATTCTCTACCCTTAATAGCTAGCTTTTAAGTCTGAGTTCTCCAAATGCTTGGGTGCTTATAAATTGGCTTTAGACTTGGTTGTCGATGCCTTTGGAAACAGTTATGGAGGGTTTTGGCCAATAAGAAAGTTGAGGGAAACGTCATCAAGCAAAGTGTCATTTGGTGGAAGTTGTTGAGGAGTGGTGCTATGATGGGGAACTTGGGTATTATAGGGTGCCTAAGTCACACATTTAGTTGTCTGAGTTGCTTAGTGGAGTATTTAAATGTTTTGTTCTCTTTCTTTAATGACTAGTTTTTGAGGGTGGTTACCAAAGTAGTTGGCTGTTTTCATGACGAAAGAAAAGAGAAATGATATGGAAGTGCGAAGAAATCAGGTGATGTTGAAAAATGTGCATTGTATGGTATAGTGGAAATGAACAAGCAAACATTTTGGCAAACTAACAGGTTAAATAGAACAGGCCAAGCCTAAAGAAGATTTCTAACAAACTAATGGGCCGCCAGGCTTTGGTAGCCATACTTTGGCAAGGCCTTACTTGATCTGACTATTTCTTTCTCTATGACAGTTGGGATTTGCATTATATCTTTTTCAGAGGTTAAATTTGTAGGATTAATATCAGAACTCGTAATCCATTTGTCCTGGTTTTTGTCATGATGGGTCCACATTCACAATTCATGATGTTCTTTTATATTTGAAGTCTTTGGCATTATTAGAAAATGGTCATGAATGTTGTTTTGATAGAGGATATTTTTCTTAAAAATAATTTATACTTATGTTTCATTTATATCTTTTCCATTCACACCTTTTTTTGGACCCTTTTGTTCAATGATTAGCATCTAGTTGATAATCATTACTTGGTTCCACATTGTGTGTAATACCGTAGTTCAGAGATCTTGATCAGCTTGCAACCACTAAAATTGTGTTGTCGGTCATAAGGAAAGGAAACCCTATTCTTATATGAATGAGCATTAGACGTATTACATGTATTACATTTATTGTTACTTACTCTATATAAATGAAAATTTGAAATAGTTATCAAGTGTTGCAAATAAAGGATATTTAGAATCATAATATAGAAAAAGAAGAGTGCCATTAAGTACCCAGTAATTTTGTATGTGCTGATTTACCTTGCGATTTGCATAAACTCAGATGTGTTTAGAAGGGATGAAAATATGTAGATTCTCTTTCATGGTAGTTAAAGTTGGGATTTAAATCATCAAATCCCCCGGTTTTACCATTTTAATCACACCCAGCAGTTCAAATCCTAGGTAAATTCTTCATTGAGGTAAATTCCTCTTACATCCAGATTTAAATGCCATAATCAGTAAAATCCATCAATTTTGCGATGGCACTAGTGGCCCATTTTCTCCCGAGCCGATTTCTCATTTCTTGTTTGTGACACATCCAACACCGTATGCACATTTTGTTTGATTTGGTGAAACCCTTGTCATCATATGAAGCTTAGTCTCCTTCACTCTTTTCTTCTGTGTTGTTTGTTGAGCCCTTGCCGTTCTTGGTATATCTTCCTCTGTTCTCTGAGTTGTTGCTATTCTTGGTTTGTCTTCCTCCATTGTTAATCTGTTTGAGCTTCTATTTGGATTATGAAGTTGATGGAACTGAGAATGGGGATGGAAGGGGGGATCCCTGTGATTGTTATTTGTGGATCCTTCTGATTATAATGTGATACGTTTTCTAGATCAGACATCTAGATTCTAAGATTAGAGTAGTTCTGTTTGCGTTGTGTTTAATATATTATGCCTTGCAAGGTTTTGATGTGTACGTTACCTTTTGTGTTTTTTTTTTTGTTTTTTGTTTGTTAAGTTCGGTACGACTTAATGGATTATGATATGACTTATGAATTTAATTTTGTAAAATCCATCCATTCAATATGTGATTTTTACCACTCTTCCCAATTTAAGGTGAAATTGCTATTTTAACTACATTGTTTTCTATCATTAGATCATGAGTGATGTCTGGTAGTGTGGATACATGAATCAAGATGAGAAAGATTGAGTGAATGCAATGTCATAGCTCTCTATTGTATGTTTTGTTTAAGATTCCATTTACATAGGACGATCTGCTGATATGTAATAGGTAATGATAAGATCGATTGGTTGCACAAACCTTTGGTTTAATTTGTATCTGTTGTCTTTTTTAGTGACGATGCTTGTTATACAATTTTGCAAGCTAGTGGTTGTACATGTACTTATTATGTATTATTTCTCTTTTAATATTTTGGGTTATGGTTTCTGAATTTCACATTACCCCGTAGTTATCAATTTATTTCCAATTTTCTGTAAAATGAAGTTTTGTTTGCTGTTTTATCTTAGTTGTGTATTGTGCTGCATGTTAGAATGTGGTGAAGGCTCTTATGATAGAGCTTGCTGGGCTTTAAGCCCTCTATTACATTAGCTATATGAATCACATGATTAGTGCTTATTGTGGTGAGCAAGAACGAACTAATGTTGTGTTTCTACTTGTTATTTAAATGCATGCTTAATTTAATCTTGACTCAATACTCTCCTGCCATTTGTGCCTTAGATGTAACTGCAAAAGTTGTCGAGAATGATTGAATCATTATGATAATTTTACACGTGTTTGTTGCTAAGAAATCTATAGGTTTTGTAAAAATTTCTACAAAGTCATATTAATGGTATCATGTGAAATATGTACTTCAGACATTTGATGATTGTGGTTGGAATGACTAACATTTTAATTTATTATTCTACATTTTCTCTCCATTCTGAAAGACTTACAGTGATGATTGGTTTTCCTTGATCAGTTTAAGGTTCAGTTTGTAAATGGCGAGAGTTGGTAAGTTCCGGAACAAGTCTCAAGGTCGGAAGGCATCACCATGTCTTTTGTCTTGTGCAAGAAAAAATCTAAAAGATGTTCATGTAAAGAAGAGCTCTTCTAAAACATCGGAGAAGAAAGATTGGGAAGATACAACCTGCTCTGTATGTATGGAGGTCCCCCACAATTCCATCCTCCTGCTTTGTTCTTCTTATGACAAGGGTTGTCGCCCTTATATGTGTGCTACTAGTAATCGCTATTCAAACTGTTTTGAACAATATAAAAAGGCATATACTAAAGCAACATCTGTTCGAAGTTTGCAGCTAGAAGCAAACAATTCAAATTTTGATTTAAGCACAGGTGAATCTAAAGACAATACTGAAGTTCCTGAGCTTCTTTGCCCCCTTTGTCGCCGGCAGGTGAAAGGTTGGACAGTGGTTGAAGCCGCAAGGAAGTCTCTGAATGCCAAGAAAAGAAGTTGCATGCAAGATGACTGCTCTTTTGTGGGGAATTACAAGGAGCTTAGGAAACATGTTAGGTCTAAGCATCCATTTGCACGACCCCGAGAAGTGGACCCAATAAGAGAAGAAAAATGGAAGAGGTTTGAGTGTGAAAGAGAACGAAATGATGTTATTAGCACAATTTTATCTTCAACACCAGGGGCTATGGTACTGGGGGATTATGTGCTGGAGCCAAATGACCATGCCTTTTATAGTGATGAGTATGATTCAGATGATGAATATCTAGAGGATGATTTTTTCTCAGTGAGGTCCATTGGCTTGGGGAGAGCTGGGCACTTTTTGCCGAACATTAGATATAATCAGGATCGTGCTGCTGATTCTTTCGATGTTGATCGGTTTGGTTTTCAGAGTGTTGCATCTGCAGGTTCTGCTGCTGTCTCGGGTCGCAGACTACACAGGATACTGTTAGGAAGGACTAGAAGACGACGGAGGCATAGAATAGCAAATGCAAGAAGGTAAAGTTCAAATACAAACTACAGAAATGTAGGGAAAGAGCTGCACTTCTGCAAATAGTATGCCAGTGATCTTGGCATGAGTGATTTTGTTGCTATGCCAGAGCATTTTTTATAATTTAATTGGCAGAGTATAGCAGTTCATCTCATCTATAGATTGGTATGGCACCGTGACTTACCCTGTTTTTATATTTTTTTAAAATAGACTGTACAAAAGGCAATTATAGAGTGCTCATTGCCTCTCTGATTTCTAGGTCTAGGAGATCCAGGTCATTATGATTGTTAGGTCCCATAGGTTGGATTGGTTTTTATGCGGTCATGCAACGTGATGAATTGAACAGAAAGTTGGGGACAACAACAAGATGTCCAAATAATTTCATTTTGAACTGATGCATTCTTCCAATGATGATTTACTTTCTGTACAGCTTCAATTACTGTATAATAAATCGTCTTTGATAGTGTTAGGGATATAGGATGTCATTCTGCATGCCCTTGGACCCACTACTGTTTGCAGTGATTGAAATGATGCGGCAAATGCTTTTTTGGACTTCGTTCTGGCCTAGAAATTATGGTATTCTTTTACCCGTCATTTTACTGTCGTCATAGGTATCAAACGATCACTACCGAAAAATGATGCATTTTTGGACTAGGGTCGTAGGCTTTTGGTCTATTTAAATTTTGTAGGGTACTCCATCATGGGCTGATTCTTCCTGCATCTCCATAGGTTCAGGTTCTTGTGATACACCTATAAGTTTTATAATTTCAAAAATACCTCTGTAAAAAAAGTTAAAATGTTTGAAGGTTTGGTTATGGAGGTGTATTTTCTATATATTTTGGATTGTGAAATTTGGTAATTTTCTATATTATACAATCTGATATATTATACCATCTCAAATTAATTGAAATGTTTGTGTACTTTTCAGATTAGGTAATATGGATTCTTGAATCTAGTAAAACATTTTTGGTTAGTCAATCTCTAATCTAAACTTATATTTTGGATTACCTAATTTGGAATGTGTTTTTTTTTTTTATAAATATTTTTAATTGTATAACCTGAAAGTCAATTTATGATATGAGAGATATAGGAATCTTTTTGGGATTGATAGAATCTAGAAGTAATTTTTCAAAACAATACATTTTGAATTACATAAATTCGAAAGTTTTCCAGATGTAATCTGAAGTATAATTTTTTTTTAAAACGTGTTCCAGATTAGTGAAATTTGGATTTGGGAATAACTTTTGAGTTCTAGATTACTTAATCTAGATTTGGAAATAACTTTTGAATCATGTAATAAGAAATATATTTTAGAATTATGTAACATGAAATAATTTTTTTAAAAATGAAACCACATTCTAGTAAGTGAGAAACTAGTGCAAAAATATAGAAGTACAACTAAAAAACCAATCTTTTCCTAAAATTTTGTTTTCGGTTTTGATTCAAAGAAACAACTTGAACTTTTGCATATCTCACTCATTCACATTCACAAAGGTAGACAATTCATTCAAAGCATTTACTCTAAAAACACAAAATTAAAAAAAAAAATAGTTAAGGACCAATAAACCAATTATATGAATATTAATTAAAACAATGAATTTATTTATTATTATAATTCAATAATTTATAATTAGAGCTATTGATTGTGAATAATATATGCTCATCAACCAATTGTATGAAGCAATCACCATGCCCCATCATCTTCCTCAAAGCGATGCTCCACCACTCTTTGACTCAACCTTATTACAAGTCTCAAGGTCAAAAGGCATCACCATGTCTTTTGTCTTGTGCAAGAAAAAATCTGAAAGATGTTCATATAAAGAAGAGCTCTTATAAAACATCGGAGAAGAAAGATTAGGAAGATACCACCTGCTTTGTATGTATGGAGGTCCCTCACAATTCCATTCTCTTGCTTTGTTCTTCTTATGATACGATTGTCGCCCTTATATGTGTGCTACAAGTAATTGCTATTCAAACTGTTTTGAACAATATAAAAAGACATATACTAAAGCAACATCGGTTCGAAGTTTGCAGCTAGAAGCAAACAATTCAAATTTTGATTTAAGCACATGTGAATCTAAAGACAATACTGAAGTTCCTGAGCTTCTTTGCCCCCTTTGTCGCCGACAGGTGAAAGGTTAGACAGTGGTTGAAGCTGCAAGGAAGTCTCTGAATGCCAAGAAAAGAAGTTGCATGCAAGAAGACTGTTCTTTTGTGGGAAATTACAAAGAGCTTAGGAAACATGTTAGGTCCAAGCATCCATTTGCACGACCCCGAGAAGTGGACCCAATAAGAGAAGAAAAATGGAAGAGGTTTAAGTGTAAAAGAGAACAAAATGATGTTATTAACAAAATTGTGCTAATAACAACATTTCGTTCTCTTTCACACTCAAAACCTTTTTCCATTTTTCTTCTCTTATTGGGTCCACTTCTCGGGGTCATGCAAATGGATGCTTAGACCTAACATGTTTCCTAAGCTCCTTGTAATTCCCCACAAAAGAGCAGTCATCTTGCATGCAACTTCTTTTCTTGGCATTCAGAGACTTCCTTGCGGCTTCAACCACTGTCCAACCTTTCACCTGCCGGCGACTAAGGGGGCAAAGAAGCTCAGGAACTTCAATATTGTCTTTAGATTCACTTGTGCTTAAATCAAAATTTGAATTGTTTGCTTCTAGCTGCAAACTTCAAACAAATGTTGCTTTAGTATATGCCTTTTTATATTGTTCAAAACAGTTTGAATAGCGATTACTAGTAGCACACATATAAGGGCGACAACCTTGTCATAAGAAGAACAAAGCAGGAGAATGGAATTGTGGGGGACCTCCATACATACAGAGCAGGTTGTATCTTCCTAATCTTTCTTCTCCGATGTTTTAGAAGAGTTCTTCTTTACATGAACATCTTTCAGATTTTTTCTTGCACAAGACAAAAGACATGGTGATGCCTTTCGACCTTGAGACTTGTAATAAGGTTGAGTGGTGGAGCATCACTTTGAGGAAGATGATGGGGCACGGTGATTACTTTGTACAATTGGTGGTTGATGAGCATATATTATTCACACTCAATAACTCTAATAGATTATAATAATAAATAAATTCATTGTTTTAATTAATATTCATATAATTGGTTTATTGTTCCTTAACTATTAATTTTGTGTTTTTAGAGTAAATGCTTTGAATGAATTGTTTACCTTTGTGAATGAGTCAGATATGCAAAAGTTCAAGTTGTTTCTTTAATCAAAACAGGAAACAAAATCTGAGGAGAAAATAAAAGTTATAATATCAAAGAAACTGAATTGGAAGCAAATCTTTTGTAAAATACAAGAATTATGGAAAGTTGGAAACGGTTAACAAAATATAAAATACAATATTTGTCTAAGATCCTTGGAGCAGAAAAGCCTATAAAAAGACACAAGTATCAAGTAAAAGAGACAACTTCATAGGGTTTTCTTAGTTTGTTTTTTTTCTTTGTATTTTTTTGTTTTGTGTTCGTATGAAAGACTAAACTTTTTTAGTTGATTCCTTTGTAATTTCTCATCGAGTTAAGATGTTTTGGTCAATAAAAGTTTCAATTTTTATTTTTCTATAGTAGTTGTTTTAATATTCTAATATTCTGAAAAACTAGTTTTTGTGAGAGGTTGTACTTGAATAAATAATTTAGAGTATTTCTTATCTTAAACTTTGTTTTCTTAATTAGTTTACAAGATTTATTATTAATTTTTTGAAAACATTATTCAAAAGAAATAAGAAATGATTAATCTTTAGAGAATATGTGAATAAATAAAATTTATTAATAATAATTAATAAGTATCAAGTATCCGTGGATAGGATATTATGATATTTATATTCGTCTCATTAATAAAGGAACAACTAAAATACTTATATTCATTACAGATTTTACATATTTTACATATTTTACCAAAGAATATCCACAAATATATCAGAGATGCTGATTTTTCTTCAGTACGATCCCTTCTTGTACATCTAGTAGTATCTTAATAATTAATAATATTATTGGTAGTTAAAAGTAATATTTTTCTATAAAATTGTTTATTATTTATGAAGTATTTTTAAAAATACTTATTTGATATAACCATTTTCAATAAATATTTAATTATCGTTCTCCATTTTACATTTTCAATATATACAAAAATCTGTTTTTTTTTTCTCTAAGCAAATATACTATTTCATATAAAAATACGTTACATTAGAGTGCTTTTAAGCTCCTTTACTGTAATTTTATACATGAAAAACACTTCTAGATTATAATTTTCAAACAAGTTAAAAAAACACTATTTTTTTATATTTATAATTAATCGCAATTTATCTTCTACTAATAATAATTTGTTTTTAATAAAAAATAACTTTCTTTAGTACAACAAAGGACTATTTATCTTACACGATGAATCATTATATCATATTTATTTATTTGTATAAAAATATCTGCTGTGCGGTTTATAGCAAAGATTTGTCGAACAATATCACATTAACTTAAGGATTTTTTTATTCTCAGGCCGGGCACTTGAAATGTCAATTATAAACTCACGAAAAATAGTTTACCCAAAATTCACCGAACTATTTCTAATCTCATCAAATTGTAGTGAAAAGATTGATAAGTAACAAATTTAAATTCTGATTCTTTTTATTCACTAAATTCAAAAGATAATTTGAGAGTATTTGAAAAATGAAACTTATTTGAAGTAGTTTGCAGTGAACCGTGATCAGAGTCATGGCAAACATGCACAAACAATGTTTGAGGACTAAATTGAAGATTCAGTGAACAGTTACACACTGAATGAATGAATGTGATTTTCTCTTCAACTTTCTCACTGAATGAATCAACTTTTTCACTTAAGAGTTTCCTCGCTGAGATGATGACAGTAACTAATTCAGAAAATAAGGGATAACGCAATCTATTTTCCCACTTTTCGCCACTACATCTCTTTGCACGACAACCTTTTCAACGCGTTCTTAATTTTACTCTGCACATGAAACAAAAACACACTGAAACACAACATCATAGGGAAGAAAAAACAGTGAATGCAAATGGTAAATTTGATGTTACCAAAAAGGGAAATTCATTTGGGGTTCTTTGTTTGGATGCGAATTCTTCATTTCTGCACATTTTGGTCGAGGAGGAGCGCCACCAGATCGTGCTCCCTCCAACTGAATTTCCAAAATTCTAGTTTTTTTTTTCTTAATTCCCTGAATTGGAACTTGAAGAAACAAAAGGGAGAAACACAATTAATTAATTATTATTATTATTATTACCTTGCTTTTAGTTTTGGGTAATGAAACCTTGTGACAGGCTTCATTTCTGAGCTCTCCAGAGTAAGCAAGAAGGAGAGCACGACGATCATGGCCAATGCCACGTGGCTTTGTGTTGTTGGTGGGATCTTCTGATACTCTTCTTCTCAGTGCTTCCTTGTACAGTGTGATGATCACCCCATTTGTGTTGTTAGGGTTTATCTTCACACTCCCATTCTCTTCGTTCCTTTCTCTTCTTTCATCTGACGCTAATGCCATGAAATGGATTATCACAAGCATGTACCAGAAAACATGTATTCAAAGAGAATAGTCCTATAAATTTATCTATTTGTTCAAGAGATTCATTAGTATCCGGTGATTAACCGAAAAAAATCACAGCATATTGAAGTTTTTTTATTGGCAGCGATTTTTGTTGACTTTTCAGAGCTTAAGATGTGAATGGTAAATATTTTGTTTTCCATTAATTCACACTCTCAGAGTTAAGTCTTGCCAAAACTGGATTTTTGAATTAAAAGATGCACCATACGAATTAAGATTGCCATTAATGGAGTACGATCACAACAAATATTTGGAGGTAATTCTTTAGCTTTGTAAAATACTAGCCATGTGTGCACATTATTCTTTTAAAAAAATTAGAATAGCTAAATGAGTATATAATTATACATAAATAAAGTAAAAATAAATAAAATAAATATTACATGATAAACAATAAATAAATAATAAAAAACTAATAAATAATAATTAATGATAACTAAAAAATAATAGACAAATGATTTTTGTTTATAAATAAATTAATAAATAATTAGACAATACAAAATACTGAATTGTATACTCTCAACATCAACGAATGAACTAATGAAACATTGAAAATGATGGAAGCACATGAAATCACGTTGTGGTCTTTATTCCCTCCGTTGCTAAAAGTCTAATCATCTCCATTCCCTCCAAAACTGTGACCTTTCTCTCCTCTACTTTGCCTTCTCTTTTACCGATTTAGCAATTGCACACCTTCTGCTCATTGCGTTACCAACACTGCAAATCTCTTCTTTTAGGTATGTTTTACTTGACACGATTTTTGAATTTTGAAGTATATTGTTTTTAAAGCATATGTTAACATATCAACTAATAAAATTCAAGTTACTTGCCTTTTAGAATAAATCATCTTTTTACATAACTATTTATTATTACTTACTTTTATCAAAATTTGTGTCAGTTTATTAGTACTTGAACAATTTATTTTTTTATGTGTATTATTTATTTTTATACATTGTTTATATTAGTATGTTTAGTTTATTTATTCGTATATACTGATGTTTATTTCTTACATAATAATATTTTATTTATAATTTATTTTCTTGAAAGAGTGTATTTGGTGTTTTAAAAGTTCCTCACTCATACTTATTTAGTTATTATTTTTATTTTACGTTAAATAAGTTTGAAATTATTTGTATTTGAATTTTTAATTTGTATTATTTTTAAGGTTAATGATGTTACATTGATTATATTGTTATATTATTATGTTTGAGTTAATTTAAAAAAAAATGTTGTTTCTTCATCTATTTTCAAAATTCTTAGACAACTTTTTTATGGTATTTAACATTTAAAAATTTGTTTTACTTTTTTATTACATTTTACAAATTGTTCATAAAGAATAAAAAATTGAAAAGTGAGGAATTGAAATTAAATACAGTACCTAAACAATTAAAGATAAAATTACATAAGTTTACAATATAAGGAGTACACAAATTATAAATTAAAAAAAATATATTAACTAATTTTCTCTATAATATGTACATTAAAATAATTTGAACTAATTCTCATAAAAATTATAGAGGTAAATTCGAATTTTGTCCACCAACTTTATGCTGGTCCATCTTCCAAAATATCTTACACTAATTATTGTAATTAAAAGGTTAAAATTATGTAAAAAGATATAATTCATTACATTATAGGAAATTATAGGAAGTACAGTTAAGTTAATGTAAAACTGATAATTTGTTTTTTGTTAAATGGTGAGAAGTACAAAAGTTGAAACACTGAGTTTATGAATTGAAAATACAGTGATGAAAATAAACTTCTTTTTAGGAAGCTGTAGCATTAAATACACAACCCAAATCTGGGCCGTATTTACTTTTTGCTTTATGTTGCTTATTCTATCCGTTAAAGGGTGATTTCTTCTACAGACCCATGATTTCAATTTGCACTCCCATGAGATAGTGAAATGCTCAGTTTATCCTTAATGAAATATATATTTTAAATCTATATTCACTTTTTTGGTAGAGCAACACTGCTACTTCAATTCTTGTTTCGGACCCGTTTCCAGAATCTTTTATTGTTGTCAGGAAGTGCCTTGGTCACTCACTGTCCCTTAGTATCGGTGTTATTGTTGAAGATGATGGTTTTCGTAAATAATTTTGATTTGTTGTTGTACATTTTCATCGCGTGAAGTTTAAGGATTGAGAGTTCAGAATCTATTTTTCAAAATTTGCATAAATTTAGACTATACATTCTATAATACATTTCAAGTTTTCTAAATTCAGGTAGTTTCCAAATTGTATAATTTGAGGTATATTTTTCAATAACATAATATATTATAAATTATATAATTTATATGTATTTTTATATTTAAAATTGCATTTGATAAAATATATTATGTTATTTAAAAATACAGTGTGAATTGTACAATCCAGAATTCATAATACATTTTTATTCTACATTTATTCTTCTAATGGTTTCTAGGGTGGTATTGATGGAGGAATGACTATTTAATGTTAAGAGTTGGATGATGTTCTCAAGGTTTTTGTATAAAGGTTGAGATGTGTGTATAGTTAACTATGGAGGTCAGTTTTTTCTTCTCAAACTTGGTGAGAAGACAAAATAGCGTCTAAAGCGAATTTGGTGAGAAGAGGGATTTGTATAACTGATAATATTTTTTGTATGTGCGGGGAGGAAGAGGAAAATACGTCTAATCTTTTTTGTACATATAGAGTTGTCTGACTTGTGTGGTGTAACTGTTATGAGTGGATGAGGGTGACATCGATGGATCATCAGGAGCCTAAAAAGCACTTTGCTCACTTTAAGGTGAGTGGAGTCAAAGAAAGCCTTAACCAAATTTGGGGGGGGTGTGGATAGCAGTTGTAGGGGAATTATGGAAACACATGAATAATAGGATTTTTAGAGGCGGGCATGATAGATCATAATGAGATTTTTACTTTGTCTCAACCGAAAGCTTGGTCTTGGATAAAGTCGAAAGCCCGTGAGGCATGTTTTTCCTTTTCTGATTGTGTCTTGAGCCACTGGTTTGTATGAAGTTTGTCAAATTTTTTTAGGAGGTCTAGATTATGAGTAGAGAGGCTATAATGGTGTTAGTTTTAATGCTTTATAGTTGTGTCTTGTATAAGAGGTTAAGGTTTTTGCTTGTGTAACGAGGTTGGAGGAAAATAGTCTTAAGTAGGTCTTTTGTATAAAGGTTGAGGTATCCCTGAAATACCTCTTATTTATTCATTCATTTTTTTCTGATAAAAAAAATAATAACGCATTTCTATATTACATCATCTAAAATATATTATGTTATTAAAAAATACCTCATCCACTTCTCTGGATACATTACCTGGATACATCTGTCTCGTACGTGTACCTCATTTGTTGTAAAAGGGTAATTATAGTTTCTTTCAACCAATTCATCTTGTGTTGCCATAAACTTTATAATATGGTACTCGTTCATGTAAGATAACTTATCCACTTCATAAGAATTTGTTTTTTCTCCAAATGTGGGATTCAATAATTTCTACTAAAGTAATTGAAAGAATGATTACAAAACAATGTAATACTTGATATTGGGATATTGAATGGAAGTATTGAATGGCTACATATGTAATTTGAGTAAAATTGGAATTTTTAAATTTATGGGGTGTAGAAAGTAAATGCGAAGCTCTTCAACTCTACAATCTTTTATATAAACACTCTAATGAACAATATCTCGTTTTATGCAACAAGTACTTGTGTGATTAAATTTTAAATATTTTATAAATTTAAATATTTTCAATTGAGTTTATTTTTAAAAATTGATTATATTGAGTATTTAAAATATCATATATAAGTATCATGTCATTTGATTTTGTGTAGTTGTTACTTTTGTCTCTAATCTTTAATTTGTTGATAAACTCATGTTTTTCCTCTTGAAATTGGAGAAGAGAGAAATATATTGATTGGTAAGTTGAAGGCGAGAAAACAAAACTAACAATCACATCATTTCATAAATACTTATACAAAAATAAAAATATCTTGAACACTCAATATGACTTTTTTTAATAAAAAATTAATTTAAAATGTCAAATTTATGAAGTAATTAAAACTTATTTAATTCAAATATTTTTCTGTTTATACTTAAGAAAAAAAAAACGTGATTTTACAGAATAGCTAATTGTTAAAAATCTACTCCCTAGTAAGTCTTATAAAAATCTGTGTGAATCTTCTAAATTTAAAATACCTGTTTCCAACAAACATTAAAAAGGCTTACTTGCTCTATATGATTAGGAAGTATGAAATTAAAAAGTAAAAACAAAGTTTGTTTTTTGTATATTCTAGTAGCAACATGGCTTCAACTAGGTTCTTTCATGCTTTCTTCTCAGCTTCAACTTTCTTATAAAATAACATCTTAAGAAGAATCCACTAGAAATATCTTAAGAAAAATCACCAGAGATTTTTGCAATGGGTTTTAAAAAATATTTTATTATCTTTCTACAAGCTTATGTTAAGATTATTAATTAATTGAAATAATCTTATATATTAACAAATTAATTAATTCACTTGTACGTGACAATATCATGCAAAGAAACCAGAGGGACATAATATATATAAAATAAACGGTAGCCTGAACATTGAAAGTGAAGGCCAAGATATAATTTTATGAAAAAGTAGGAGAGACATATTAATTAACAAGAAAAAGACAAAACACAATAATTAGCTTGTTATTATATATATATATATATATATATATATATATATATACATTGACTATAAATTTTAAACAATGAATTTAGTACCTTTTTCATTTTTATAATCTCACTTGATTAGTTTTTAATTAACCTCGCATTTCATTACCCCACTTTAATTTTTAAATTGAGACACTTTAGAAGAATAAAGATTAATTGTAAGATTTATGACATTGACATATGGATATAGCAAATCTGAAATTTTCCCCTTTTCTATTTTCCTACCCTAGTTAAATCTAATATGCCCCTTTTCTATTTTCCTGCCCTAGTTAAATTTAATATGGGTTTTTTTATTATGATGGGGTTTTTTTTTTTTTATCAAAATGGAGTCTGTTTAAAAAAAATTACAAATTTATGTAAGTCGTGCCAAATTGGCACGACTTCATATGCAGAAGTCGTCCCAATTAGGCACGACTTCTGCCATGTCATACTAAAGTCGTGCCAACTTGGCACGACTTCTGTCCTGTCATACTGAAGTCGTGCCAACTTGGCACGACTTCTGCCCTGTCATACTGAAGTCGTGTCAACTTGGCACGACTTCTGCCACGTCATAATTTTTATTTTTTTTAATTTTATTGTTTATATATTGGGTAGTAAGGTATGTAATGTTAAAAATTAATTTGATACATAATTTTCTAAGAGTGTTAGTTTTAAGGAACAAAAAATTGGATAATTGTGTATGGATCATGTTTGAATTGAATGAATAAATAAATAATTTACTTCTAGTTCAACTTTATAGTTTTATTTTATATCTTGTAATGAATCTTACTAATTTGTTTAGTTCTAATTAATCTCTTCTCATCATTAGTGTTCTGCAAAATCATTACTTCTCAAGCTATTTATTTTGCAAATTCACAACAATAATTCTCTATTTATTTTTCAAATACAATAAATTTTCATTTATGTATTTATTTTCAAATTCAATAACAATTTTCTTCATTTTTTAATTAATCAAATTGTCAAGTTATTGTATTACATTACCGTCAAACATAATCCATACACAATTATCCAATTTTTTGTTCCTTAAAACTAACACTCTTAGAAAATTATGTATCAAATTAATTTTTAACATTACATAATTTACTAAAAAAATAAAAAATCATGACAGGTCAGAAGTCGTATCAAGTTGGCACGACTTCAGTATGACATGGCAGAAGTCGTGCCAAGTTGGCATGACTTTAGTATGACATGGCAGAAGTCGTGCCTAATTGGGACAACTTCTGCATATGAAGTCGTGCCGAATTGGCACGACTTGCCTAAATTTGTAATTTTTTTTAAACGGACCCCATTTTGATAAAAACCAAAAAAAATAACCCCATCATGATCAAAAAACCTCTAATATGGGGTTCAGATGATTTTATAATTTTTAGAAAATTTAAATATATTGAAGTTAAATTAATATAAATTTAATTTATTTAATTTTTTCAATATTTTATTATAATAAAAAATAAATTTATTAATTTTTGTTTGTTTGGATACTGTTGTTTTGTTAACATGTAAAAAAATAGTGTTGTTGAGAAAACACAGAAAAATTCAACTTATCAATAGTTTTGACTTTCATGAGCGGATTAGTAATCTTCACATTACTTAGAAAATTACTTATATTATTGTTAACTAAAAACCTCTGAATTACATTAATCGAAAAATATTTTTATTGACATCAATACAAAAATTAGTTGACTTTGACAAAAAATAATAATTCTACTAATAGTGATGGAAAAATAATCTTGAAGTAAGTTTTCATCAACCATTGTAAAAAAATCCAACTAAAAATAAGATTTATTGATCTTAATACATAAAAAATATATTTATTATCATTCAAAAAATGTTATTAATATTGACAAAAGAAAATCTAATTAACATCAGTTGAAAAATAATAATAGTTTATATAAAAAATTTCATGATAGTAACCAAAAAATAATAAGTAATCAAGTTAATTTTATAATATTTTTTAAGATTTCAATTTCTTTTAAAAAATATTATACAAATACTATATTTTATCATACAATATTTTTGTTTATTTTAAAAACAAAGCTATCTTCTAAATCTTTTACGATAAATCTTTGTAGGAATAGAAGTATAATATACATTAAACTTCAGTTTTGTATTTTTGTAAGGTATAATGCGTTTACATATGTCGGAGAAAAATATAGTAGAATAGTGAAAGGGCAAAAGCAGCATATAGACTTGAATTACTAGAAGAAAATAAGTATATAGAGGAGGTTAATAACGATTCAAAAGGGTAAAAGCTGACTCTAATTGTATATTTATGTGGGTCTTGCATAAATTTTAAAACAAACATTTTATATGTAAAAATTAATTTTGTTGTGTTAGTATGTGACTAATTAAATAAGTTCAGTCTTAACTAAGACAGACGCTAATAAAGTGGTATGCGTCCATGTTGACTGGAAGCTAACAACGTAGGTTAGACTCCCATTAATAGAGTGAGCTAAATTTTCACTAAGTGGAAACTAATAGTTAAAGTTAAATCATTGCTAAGTTAAACATATTTATCTTTGTAACTAGAGAGTGTGTAACCAATACTACACAATAAAATGAAAAAGCCTAGTGTGGGTTAGGCCCTCGCTAAGCTTGATATGTTCTACCCTATCATTGGTCTAGCCTACGCATAATACGAGTGAAAAAAATTTGATATTTGTTTAGAATCTAGAACTGTTTACTTGATTATATAGTTTCGAATTGCAATGTAAATAAAATATCTTTTATCAAGCAATATCAGTGAATTCTCAATATTCCAAGAACAATTTGATGTAGATCCAAGATAGAATATATGATGAAATCATGTTCAATTTAGGGTTCCAATAATTTTAACTGCCCTAACTAATTAAGGCACACTGAACATTTTTACACAATCCAAATTTAAATTTTCCAAACTTATTACAATCAATTATCAACTCTTAAAACTAACTTTTCAGGGTCTACCAAAATCGGCTTCAAGCTTCATGAATCCTAACCAATGAAGCAGCTCAATCCAAAAGTATATAACCATGAAAAAGCAACACAAGCTCAACAATCAAGAACCAACTTAAGTTCAACCAAGAAGCAACTTAATCATAAAAACACACATACGGTTAAGCTCCAAACTATCCAACAACTCCTACCTCACCCCACAACCACCATTGCAAATTGGATTCCACAAACAGAGTTAAGTCTACCAAGTTCTCTTTGCCACCACACATAATAATGAACAAATGGAGACCAACCAATGTGAGCAAGAACAAATCTAAGCAACAAAAAATGGAAGGAACAACCAATGGAGAAACACAGTTTTGACCCACAAACAAAGAACCACGAACGAGTAGCAAAGGATTTCAACACAAAAGGTAAAAGAATGAGGAATAGGTGGGATAGAGTAAAGGGGTGCAGGTGACACTATATCACTTAACTATCAAGAGCCAAACCTTAGCTTCCTCCTACCTTTATGTGAATGCCCAACCCTAACTTAGCTCTAACAAAAGGACAAATGGAGCGTTGATTAGACTCTAACTTCTCATACCTAAAAGCTGGCATCGGCTTGACCTTAACTTGTCCTCTTCACATGCAACATTCGTTAGGCCCTAGCTAGCCTCTACTACCATCTTGTGTCCTCTCAACCCTAACAAGCCTCAACTACCTTCTTGCGTCGTCCCAGTCCTAGCAAACTCTCTAATTTTCGTTTTATTTATGTCCTCACATACACATTTTGTGTTCCATTTGTGTCTGTATGACTGACTCTAATCTTTATGAATTTAGTAGTTTCCAATTACAGTCGTGTTAACCTACTCCAAGAACATCTGATATTTGTTCGACACTTTATTTTGGTCTCCAATTCAATGTATTATGGTAGTAAATGTGTGTTTTTAAAACCAATTTTTTAGATTTATATGTAAAAATATGACACTTACATTATTGATAAGTTTTGTGGAAAAATATTTTCCTAAATCACATATCTATTTTTATTCTTTACATGGAGAACAAATAAAAAATCTCGTTCATCCAAGTATTTTAATTATGTAGTTGATTATTTATAAAAAAAATAAGAAAAAGATAATTAGTATATATTCTTTTTATTTATTTCTGGTGCAGTCAAAAGTCTTGATCAAACTTTAAATTTTGTTAAACTCAAAAGTATTTGTGTAAATGTAGATCAAAACATTAACATGTGTGAGTATGTTTGGTATTTATAAAGACGAGATTATTATTCTTTAACGATTTATCCGGTTTTGGAAGTCTCCATCTATTTGAAATTCTTAAGATGTATTATAAATGACTTGTGTACATGTGAACTTGTTGATGGAATTCCGAAGACGTACGTTAGGAATGATTTGTCAACATATATATCATGATATGCGACTTCTAGCTTGCATGCATGGTTGTGGATCTTTTCCTATTCGTTATCAAGTGCAATCGTTAGAGTAGAACAAACCAATGAATTGCCATTTCCATATCTGAACTGCAATCGATTTTCACCAATAGGAGCAAACATAATTATTTGGACATCAATTTTTGAAATTGAAATAGACTCAACTTTAAATTGTTTATTTTGATTGGATGTATACGTAAATCAATCTTAACCATAAAAAAATATTATTCAGCGAAAGATACAAAAATGAATTTCCCAAAACAAATAAAGACAGACTGAATATAACACTAGTTTCCAGTATTGGATATGATATCTGTAATAGTTCACAAAAAGATACAATTGTGACTTATCAGTTGGCGGGAATGGATGTGGGTGGAAACGAAGGGACAAGAAAAATATCAAAGGAAAAACAAAAGAGATGTGGTTTTTGTGGTATCCTCGTACGTTTGGACTTGTGAAAGAGAGAAAGTCACTGAAAAAATCCCATGTATATTTTTTAGATGCAAATCTGCGAATTTTTTTGGAAGTTGCGAGAGTATATATTTGCTATATGATAAGTTGAAATACGATGTAATACAGTAAATTTTAAAATTGTTCTATGTCTTAAAGTGAGATCTACATTTCAGAAAAATATATTTTTTAAGGTTTAGGATTGTGAAAATATCTACAGTCTTAATATATTTAGTGTTTTTATTAATATTAATTTGTGAGGCAGTGATATTGAAGAAGTGCAGGTGAATATGGTTTGGATTTTGGATGATAGTAAGATTGAATGAAAGGGGTGTTTATCTATATGGCTGAGATGAGATGCATGTAAAAGTGGGTGACAGAATGAGAGAGAGTGACAGAGAGAGCCACCACAAACACAAGGTGACTCCACACCTCATCAAAGAGCCAACCCGACCTCCCACATTACCCCTCTCTCTTTCCAAGCAGACGCCCCCTCCTTCCACACTTTTTTTTTTTCATTTTCTTCTCCAAAATCATATATTTAACACTTTCTACCTCTTAAATGATTTTTCGTGTCCGATACTTATATCAGACACGGACACTCGTATGACACCCATCAGACACATATCCGTGAAGTATCCAATTCAAAAAGTATTTGTTAGATTTTTGACATTTATAGTACGTTTCTAACACAATTTTAAAAAAGAAAAATTAATTTTCTAAAATTCAAATTTTAATGTATAAAAATAAGAAACAAATAATTGTGAACCAATCATGAAAAACATATCTCTATTCCAAAAAATAATCTGAAACGTACTTGTGCATATAAATCTTTATTGTCAATTTATATAATTCATAATTATATAATATATAGATTCTTGTCCCGATATCTTATATTTTAGAGATTTTACGTATCTCTGTGTCTGTGTTGTATCAATGTCCGTGTCAGTGTATGTGTAGATAACTTTCTAATGCCACTGGATTTTCTTAAATAAATTATACATTAATATTTTCTTAAAGTTTGTATCGATTTGAGTGAAGAAAACTCAATTATTTGGAGACATGATTCATCCCACATTAGAAGTACAAGAGTGGGTTGATTTTGGTAGAATTGCAAAAGTTGTTACTAGGGAGGGCTTATTGAATTTGCGTGTTTTGGTTTGGTACGTAAAGCAGCCCCATGTTTTGTTTGGGTGGTTCCTTGGCTGTTGGGAGAGACGATGCGCCACTTCGCACTTGCAAACTTGTCCCTCCGATATTTTTATGCTCACTCTTTAGACTTTTACCATTGGTTGGGCATTAGGGTTTATAAATTATATCTTTGAACGCTGTTCAATCATGGGAATCTTGGAGACACTTGACCCCAACTTCCTTGCTTCTTATTAAACAATAACTAAGGCTACTGGATCTACCACTCACTTTAAATCCATTGCCCACGACAACACTACCTTTTTGCCTCTTCCTATTCATTGGCTGCAAACTCCTACAGTTTTAAAAATCTATGCTCCAATCTCATCCTTCATCTGCATCTCTTAAGATTCACCAAAATATCCTTACCAAAATATCCTCAGCTGTTGAAAACAAAAAGTGTAACACTTGTTTCCTTTTTCAATTAAGAACTCTATAACGTGGATTCTTTCTAATCACAACACTCATAGTAAATCTTAACCATCAAAAGTGTAAAGGTCAAAGATTCAAAACCCAAACAATATCATTTTTTCAAACTCTTTTCACCTAACCCCTCTTAAAGTTCTGTGTTGTATTCTTTAGTTAGTATGATTTTATTAAAAGAGGATTTCAAAGAGAATATAATTTAACTAATTCTTTGGTTGTAAGGCCTCCTAATCACTAATACATGATATAATAAAACTAATCAGAATCTGATTTTGTATAAGAATCTTTGAGTTTATAGGTCAGTCTCTAATAGTATCGTCTACTTTATGCGGTTCTTTTATCTTTTTTATACTGTCATTTTTTTTCGATTTTTAAATGTGTATTCACCTCTTTTTTTTCTATTTTTAAGTGTGTATTTACCTCTATTATATTTTGGATAACTTTTTGTCAACTACATAAATCATTGATAATATTACTTAACGCTCAAATTTTCAACAGGAATGCATCAACAAAACAGCCCTTCCATATAGATCGTCGTGGCATGAACTTTGTAAAAAAATGAATGGATAGCTAACTCCTCTTCCTATTGATCTTGATTAGTTCCAGCTTGTTTAGAGTTCTCTTTTCTTTCTAGACCGTCTCCTGAAAGACCTGCTATATAGATAGTAATGCAATCATTTTTCATCAATAATTAAGAATAATGAAAATATTCATAAATAAGATATATTATTAATTCATACTTTTTTGCCATTAGATACACTCATATTGAAGTTCTATTCACATGATTTAGTTTATGGTTGGGATTAAAGATGGTCGGTTCAACCACGTATCCGAACAACTATGTAAGGGTATAAAAAAAATCCAAATTACAAAATCTAATCCATAATTATCCAAATTCATATTAGTTTTGATCCATTTAAATGGATTTATCTCAAATCCAAATCCATATTTTTGAATTTTAAATCCAATCCATTTAATTGGATATGGATTAGATATGAATTGGATACATTTTTGGATTATCCAAATTGTATTTTGGGTTTGATTTTGACTTGGCCCAATCCAGGTTGAGCCAAGACAATTCACGCGCAGGTTGAGCAAAGTCGACCCAAGTCCACGTCGAGCCGAGCAGGCCTGAGCCGATGTCGAGCCGAGCGGGCCCAGGCCGATGTCAAGCCGAGCGGGCCCGGACCGATGTCAAGCCGAGCAGGCCCGAACCGATGTCAAGCCGAGCGGGCCCGAACCGATGTCAAGCCGAGCGAGCCCGGACTGATGTCGAACCAAGTGGGCCCGAGCCGATGTCGAACCGAGCAGGCCATGGCCGATATCTAGTCATTAGAGCTCGGGTCGATGTTGAGTCGTGTGGGTCGGGGCCGATGTCGAGTCGTGCAAGCTCGGGCCAATGTCTAGTCATGCGGGCCCGGGCCGATTTTGAGTCGTTAAGGCCCGGGTCGATGTCGAGACGAGCGGACCCAAATCGATGTCGAGGCAAGCGGGCCCGGTCGATGTCAAGACGATCGAGCCCGGACCGATGTCGAGTCGAGCGGGCCCGGGCCGATGTCGAGCCGACCATACCCGAGCCCATGTCGAGCCGACCGGGCCCGACCCATGTCGAGCAGAGTGGGATCGGGCCCATATCGAGCAGAGTGGGATCGGGCCCATGTCGAGCCTACCGGGCCCATGCCGATTTCGAGTCGAGCGAGCCCGGGTCGATGTCGAGTTGAGCAGGCCCAGGCCGATGTCAAGTCGAGCGAACCCGGGCCGATGTCGAGTCGAGCGCGCCCGGACCGATGTCGAGTCGAGCGCGCCCGGGCCGATGTCGAGCCGACCGTGCCCATGCTGATTTCAAGCTGACCGGGCCCGGGTCGATGTCGAGCGGGCCCGTGCCGATGTCGAGCCGAGCGGGCCCGAGTCAATGTCGAGTTGAGCGGGCCAAGGTCGATGTCGGGCCCGAGTCGGGCGGGCTGAGGTCGAGTCGTTTGGCCCAGGCTGATGTCGAGTCGTTCAGGCTCATGCCGATGTCGATTCGTTCAGGCCCGAGCCGATGTAAAGTCGTTCGGGCCCGAGCTGATGTATAGTCATTCGAGCCCGAGCCGATGTATAGTCGTTCGGGCCCGAGCCGATGTATGGTCAAAACTTGAATCTATGATTCAAAAGAAAACTCCAAGAAATAAAGCATCTCTTGTCAGAAGACAGGTAAAACTTGACTACACGGATGGTCAAAGTATGATGGAGCACTTAAATTCATATTTAAGGGTCTTGTCAATCAATTTACAAAGATAGATATGAAGATTGATGATGAGTCGTAGGCACTTTTGCTACTCAGTTCATTACCTGATAGTTGGGACACACAGTCACGCTCAACCACTCAATCCTTGATGGGAAGATCTTAATGGACACGGTTTCAAACATTATGTTGAATGAAGAATCCAGAAGGAAAGAAAGAGGTACAAATTTTCAATATGAAGCAAATGTTATTGAGAAGCGAGGAAGAGGTGAAACCCGTGGAAAAAATGAGTCCCGTGGAAGAAACAAAAGCAAAGCCAAAGGTCGTTCTCAATCTCTCACAAGAACAATATGATATTATTGTAGCAAAGAAGGTCATAAGAGATATGAATGCAAATCTTTGAAGAGAGATCAGAAAGCCTGAATTTTCCATCCAAACATAGTTGATCCAAATAAGAAGGATTGTACTCCAACTACAATCGTCGTTGTTAACAATGATGTTTTTTTTTATTTTATTGGAGAAGACAATTACCTAAATGTTGCATATGGTGATTGCTCTTGGATCGTTGATTCTAGTGCCTCTTTCCATGTAAGTCCACATGAAGATTTATTTTCAAATTACAATAAATGTGACTATGGTACTGTGAAAATGGGAAACCATGTTACAAGCAAGATTGTAGGTATTGGTGATATTGTGTTACTAATAGACACAAGAAACAAGCTTGAATTAAATGAAGTGAGGCATGTTCTAGAAATGAGTCTCGACCTTATCTCAACGGGTAAGTTTGATGATGTTGGTTTTATAAGCCACTTTGGCACTGGAAAGTGGAAACTAGAAAAAGGAAACTTTGTCATTGTCATAGGTTCAAAGGAAGGATCCCTTTAAATTATGCAAGGAAGAATTTGTTCTAGAATAGCAAATGTTGCTACAGAGTCCAAAGATGTTTGGCACAGACGATTGGGGCATATGAGTGAGAAAACACTCCAGATGCTCGCCAAAAACCACTTGCCAAATATAAAGGGTCAAACCTTAGAATCTTGTACTGATTGCATTTATGATAAACAATGCAAAGTCAATTTTCAGAGATCAGACGATCCCTTTAGGAGACAAGAGGTACTTGAACTTGTACATACAAATGTTTGTGCACCATCTGAAAAATCTCTTGGTGGAGCTCACTACTTTGTCACATTTATTGATAATCACTCAAGAAGAGTATGGGTGTACTTGATGAAAACCAAAGATCAGGTACTATCAGCATTTAAAGAATTTCATGCTCTAGTGGAGCGTGAAATTGGGAAAAAGCTTAAGTGTGTGAAAGCTAACAATGGTGGAGAGTATTGTGATCCTTTTGAATCCTATTCCAAGATGTATGACATTAGAATGATAAAGACACCACCAAAGACTCCTCAATTGAATGGAGTGGCCGAAAGGATGAATCATACTATTGAAGAGAAAGTCATATGCATGTTACAAGGTGCAAGCCTCCCCAAGTCTTTCGAGGGTGGAGCAATAAAGACTGCAGTTGATCTCATAAACTTGACACCTTTAAGACCTCTAGATGGAGAGATTCCAGAGGAAGTATGGTACAAGAAAAAGACATTTTTCAACCATCTGAGAGTATTTGGATGCAGAACCTTAGTTCATATTGCAAAGGATGAAAGAAAAAAAGCTAGATGCGAAGGCCAAGGAGTGCATATACCTTGGGTTCTTAAAGGATGAATATGGGTACAGATTGTGGGATCCTATAAAGAAGAAAATTGTTATAAGTAGAGATGTTGTGTTATTTGAGGATCAAACTGTTAAAATTGTACTCCTTAAACAATAGGGGGATGAATTATTTATGAAAGATTTTTACAAATATTGAAGGTAAATTGAAAGACAGTGAGGAATCAATCAATTAGAAATCAATTCAGCCAATTAGAAAATTGTTTTTAGTTTGATTGTAGAAAATCAACCTATTGTTTTTACAAAACAACCGGTTGTTTATACCAGCAGTTTATAAAATCAAAGCTAAAGTAGTTTTCAAGAGAGTAAGCATAGAGAGATTAACAAAAAATGTTTATAATGGTTCACTCTTTACCAAGAGTTACATCCAATCCTCAACTAACCACTGAGAATTCACTAAGAAATCAAACCTTGATTACAAACAACACACCAAAGTGATGATCTTGAACCCTTCAAGAACACACACCACCTTTGGCAATCAACACACGGTTTTAAGATCAACCTTTGAAACTGCACAACACCAAGTCACACAAAATTACAGTGATTAAGAAAGAAATGAATAAAATACACCTACGTACAATCAAATATTAAAGTACAAAGAATACAGTGAATCTTATTCCAGACTTGATGATGATACAAAAGCTCTTTGAATTCTTGAAAAATGATTTTGATTGATCTTTCTTAGTTAGTTAATGACCAGGAGCATAAAACAACATTTTTATAATCCAACCAGTTGGTCAAAGCATTTAATACAAGAGCCAAAATCAGTTTAAATAATTTAAAACAGATTTGCACAAATTAACAGAATTCTGTTAAGATTTTCAGAAAATCAATCGATTGAAATCACAAATCAACCGGTTGAATTGGCTTGACAACAAAGTCAAAAAAGTCAAGATTTTCAAATCCTTTTAAAAAACCACTAAGTGTAAAACAACTGATTGAATCGATATTTCAACAGGTTGAATTTTCACTTTCTTTAGAAAACATATATTTTTCAAAAGGATTAAGATTCATTTAACCTTGGATCTTCACAATGAGTGGATTAAAAAATTCAACTACTTCTAGACAAACATACAACCAACAACAAGGATCTTCATGCATTCCACTTGGATTTTCCAGAAGATACCTGATTTTTATTGTTTTGCAAAGATACCCCTCTTCCCTGAACGTGGTGTATAGATCATTGAATCCTCGTGTGTCCACTCGCTCACCAGAGAATCCAACAATCTGGTCATCATAGGAATGAATTTCTGACTTTGGAATTCTCATCCTTTTAGAAGTCTTCAAGTATGAAATATAAATCAGGCTCACCTGATCCACCAGAACTTTGGTAATGGTGAAATTATCTATTTCCCCTATGATGACCATGGGATCGTCTTGGTTGGGTCAATGGCAGTAACGTTGTCATCAGTGAAGGTCATTGGTGACATCCTCGGTCGACTTTTGGTGGATACTGAGTGGATCGACTGAATGGCTCGAATATGCCTTTTCCGAGTGGAACTTGAACATCCGCCTAGAAAAAATCCTTCGACGATTGTATTTACTTGTCATGTTGTGTACTGGGGGTCTCAACCTTTTAGGGAAGTCTGCGAACTTGTTTTTCCCTTCGACTGGCGTTTCTGAATGAAATCAGAACGACTATGGTGTTAGTGACCTCCCAGACACCGTGTTTTGTCCGATTAGTCCTCCGCGGACTCTCGATTTGTGGTTGAGTTCTTCGCACTGGGCCATCACTCCTTCTTCTTTGCTTAGTCGGTTAGGAGCTATCGTCAAAACGACATGACCTTCTTGTCCACGTCAATCATATTGTTCTCTTCGGTTCCTAGGTTGGTACCTCTCCCTTTGCGGAGATCGGTATGAGTTAGTGTCAGTCCAAACAAATTTGTGCCAGTGGCCAGCTTGGATGAGTTTTTTTTTCTATCCTTCAGTGCCTGGCATGTCTCGGTCGATTTCCCGAAGTTGCGATGATATTGACATTATTTAGACGTGTCAACATTCCTCAAGCTTTGCGACTACCTCAGAGTCAGGATTAGTTCGACTTGTAGTGTTTCGACAAGAATTTTACCCCGTTAAGCATTCAACAGGGTGTAATTAAAAAATCGAGGTCCTCGATTTTCTCTATTCCACTCTAACATATCAGAGATAGGTCAATTTCCTTTATTCTTCTATCTCCCCTTATCGCCCTCGTTCTCTAATCATACGCTTCTGTGGAAATTCGCCAATTCTTCTATTTACATGAATTTGGTTGCTCGGTAACTCAATTCGTCAAGGTCATTAACAAGCCTCTTGATCAAACTCTCGGTTAACCGGCCCGGTCGGATCGTGAAACCAGGTGGTGCATGGTTCTTTCTGGCATGAGATCTCTGATACTTAGGCAAACTTTATTGAACTTGCCCGCAAGGATTCCCCATTTTCCTGTTTTATGATGAGGAGGGGCATGGACGACGTATGATGTGGTCGGCTCGTTGCATACTAAGTGGTGAACATGACTGCCAGGGCCTTAAATCTATTTACTGAGTTGGGAGGGAGACGAGTGAACCATCCGAGTGCCCCTTCTTGTAGAGGAGTGGGGAAAACTTTGCACCACACGACTTTGTTTGTCGTGTAGAGGTTCATCTGCGTCTTAAAAACGTTTAGGTTGATAGTCAGGATCTATGGAACCGTCATAGAGCTTGATAGTCTGTCCCTTCCATTTGGAAGGGAGTTGTGCCTCCATTATTTCATCCATAAAAATATGTCCTTTTGAGTCTTCATCGACATTGGCCAAGGGGGCGCTCGTGTGCCTGAAACTTTGATGAGTGTGTGTTCGAGTCTGCTCTTCTTGTTCATGCCCATCAAGTCGTTTCTTCAACTCTTTATTCTACTTCTTAAGAAGGAGTACCTCCTATTCATTTTGACGTTGATCCTCTTCATTTTGTCATTGATCTTTAATTCTTTTTTGTTGTATCTCTTCCATTTGTGCTTCGAGAGTTTGGATCAGTGCAATTTGCTTGTTTGTGACCCGATGGTTGTTGGTATTGTAACTTGTTGACACCTTTGTTGTTAGTCTGTATTCGATGCTGAAATTGACTACTATCTCGACTCCACGGTGGGCGCCAATCGTATCCATATAGGCAAAGAGAGCTTAGATAATATCTGAAACTGGTCGTATAATTGTTGGCGTGTCGGTAATCTTTTGATTTCTTCCTTTGAGTCTCCTTCCACAAATGTTGGTGCTCAGTCGGGGTTGATCTGAAAAAGACATTTCGACAATCAAGTAAGTACTTTGTGTAAAGAGTGTATGTAGGTAATTGATAAAAGCGTACCTTACTCCTCCGTAAAAGGGTTTATTTATAGTGTTCAGTCATGAACCCTTGTTGTGATGTGCCGAATCATTCAAATGTTAATTGCTAACTGATTTATAACATAATCCTTGATTTATGGGGAGGTATATTGGTATATCTGAAGAATATCTTTCTGTTAATTAGTACTTAGTTGATTCGTCGGAGATATTACCTGCATATTTCAGGACATGAATGTGACATATTAAGTAGTATTGTAACTGTCATCATTGTTATTTATTATCTGACTTGAAGTGCTCTTTGACTCGATCGGTCGATCATCGAGATCGAGATTGGCTCGTCCCATACCGACCGGTACAATTCTTATAAAATTTGACATTAATATTTATTTAAACATTTTTTTTCTATAATTAAGATATATATATATATATATATATAATCAAATTAAATCTATGCAATATCTAATATTTTTAATTTGAATGTTTAATCCATTCATCACTTTCTCTCATTGAAAACAAATTTCCAATTAAATCTTACTAATGTTTAACAAAATTCAATTCAAATTTTTATAAAATTATTATTCAACAAGAGAATAAGTCTGGAATAAATATTTTCAACATATCTTCTTTTCTTCTGTATTTATTTGTTAAATAAATAAAATATAAACAATTAAAGTTATAATAAATACATATCTATTTAAATAACTTTTAGAAAATTCTTTATTTATTGTTATTTGATCTTTTTGGAAAATAAAAAACTTAAGATAAAAATAAAGAAAAAGAAGTTGATGTTTGACCGGCCAATCTGATAAATTTAGAATATGTAATGCTGTTTTTAAGACTTTGTATTTAAACAATATATTAATTTAAACAAAGTAGGATTAAAATGCAGGATAAAATTCATTTTAAAATTTTAAAACAATTAAACTTGTAAGGAATTAAATTAATTTGAAATAGAATTCGATTGATTGTTGTTTGAGATTAATGTAAACCAATCAATACTAATAATTATTTTACATCTATCTTTTTTTCTCTTACTTTTACTTTATAATTATTTTTATTAATAAATGGCCTGTTTCTCTTTTTAAGCAAGTTGAGCAGTGGTATCAAAATTTTATTTGGACTGGTGATATTTTGAAAAAATGTATAGCTACTGTTAATTGGGATACGATTTGTTCTCCCCTTGAGAATGGAGGTTTGAAAATTATTAACCTTCACCATGAAAATAATGCATATCTTCTTAAGCTTGCTTGGAACTTTGCTTATAACAACAAGCCTTGGTCTTTGCTCTTGAAAGTCAGGGTCCTTAAATCAAAATACGAGTTTCGAATGGTTTATAGATCGTCATCTCTTTGGCCTGGAATTAAGCAGTTTTATTCTACTATACTTGATTATACTTCTTGGACTGTTGGTACAGGTTCTCTTTTCTGGAATGATAAATGGTGTGCTACTATTTCTTTAGCAAATATTGCAGGATTATCTGATGGTGCTAGTAGTTCGGATACAGTCTCTCAGTTTTGGACAGGTGGTGATTGGAATATTCCATTATCTTTACAGCATATGCCTAATCTTTTTAGTCATATCATGGTTAGGGCAGTACAGGATATTCCTAATTGGATTCTAGATGAGTCTGGTCTTCTCACTCTTAAATCATCTAGGACTTTTTTCTTGGATCCAGGGATTTCCTGTGGTTGGGGTAAATTTATTTGGTCTTCATATATTCCGCCTTCCAAAACTCTTGTCCTTTGGAAAGTTTTTCATGGGCGGCTTCCTACAGATCAGCATATTCAAAATAAAGGTTTGCATATTTGTTCTATGTGTACGCTTTGTGAAAAGCACGAGGAATCTATTCAACATTTATTTTTTGAATGTGCTAATGCTTTGCGTATTTGGAGTTGGGTTCAACACATTTTTCCTACTTATCATTTCTCTAATAAGGATGGTCTTCTTTCTTTTATTAAGAGTGATGGTAGTCCGTTGGTTAAATTGATTAAGCTAGCTGTGATAACTTTTTCTATTTGGATGATATGGCGTATGAGGAATTATGCTCGTTTTCAGGATAAGATTGAGGTTTCTAGGGCTATTTTGGTTATTAAAGATTTAACTTGTCTAGTGGGTAATTCGTCTAAAGCTTCAATGAAGAATGATATGTTCGATTTCAATGTGCTCAAGTTTTTTAGCATTAACACTCGTACTGGTAAAGTTTTACGTCCTCTTCCTGTTAGATGGGAGTTTCCTTCACCAGGCTGGGTTAAAATTAACACTGATGGGGCTGCTAGGGGGTATCTTGGTCTTGCTACTTGCAAAGGTATTTTTCGTGGGAGTATGAGGGAATTTATTGGAGCTTTTTCTGCATTTCTTGAAGTTCAGACTGCTCTGGTTGCTGAGTTTTATGGGGTTATACATGTTATGGAGAAAGCTCAAAAGATGGGGCTTACTAATGTCTGGTTGGAATGTGATTCTGCTTTGGTTTGTGCTGCGTTTAATGCTAGGACAACTGTTCCTTGGATGCTTCGTAATCGATGGAATGCTTGTCTTAATTACTGTGGGAAAATTAGGTTTACGGTTACTCATATTTTTCGTGAAGGAAATGCGTTTTTGTTAACATATGGGTTTTGGTATAGGCCCCCCGTATTTTTGTATTTTTTGTATTTTTTTTTATTTTTCTTTTGTTCAATAATATTTTTTTCATGTGATGGTAAATGATTGTTGTAACTTGAGGTGTCAACCTAACTGAGATCTTAAGTTGCATAGTGATACCTAACATGGAAGTTTTTATTTAAAAAAAACAAAATGTTACACGAACATATAATATCTGTTTTTAAAATTATATTAAATTTTTTGTTTTGATTTTTAAAAACTTAATCATAAGTAGATTTTTTTTCTTCAATAATTTAGTTGGGAACAAATATTTGTTTAATATATTTCATAATTATCTCTTTTTATAAATAGATGTTAAAAGTATTTAACTGTCTACCGTCCTTATTTACATGTTTTTGAAAAATTATTATAAAAAATAAAATATGCACATGTAATTAAAAATTGGGATGTGACACATAAAACAATTTTTTTTAATCATTATGTGTTGGTATTGTTAATCCTTGATAATACGTATATGACGTAAATAATGGTTCCTATAAATTTCTCTAACAATAATATTTATTAACACTTTTTTTAATTAAGATATATATTATTAAACCAAATCTGTACAGTATTTAATATTTTTAAATCTGAATATTTAATTCATTCATCACTTCTAACTATTTTTTTTAAATTATCGATTTTACATGTATAAAATATTAATACAAATATTTATTATTATATTTTTTTTATAATTGGTATTAATGATACTTTATAATTAATATGTATTTAATTTGTTAATATACCTTTGTTGTTGTCAATAGCTTTGATAAAATGATGATCCTAACATTAGTTAATTTAATAATTTTTTAATTTTTTTTAAAGTAATTATTTATTAAAAAGAAATTATTTCATTAAAAGATTATGTCGAATGAGTTCTTTTTATTCTTTAACTAAAAATTATAAATTTTCGATCTTAGAAATATATGATATAAAATATTAACACAAATATTATACGTGATGAAATTGTTTGCTCTCTAGGTTTATTGACAATAAATAACTGAAAAATGAAATATTAAAATTGTACTTTTTATAATTGATACTAATGATATTTTATGGTTAATACATAATTAATTCGTTCATATGAATTGTAAGTAGCTTTGATAAAAATATGCACATAAAATTAATTAATTTAATAATTATTTTTAGAATTTTAACTTTTTAAAGTAATTATTTATTAAAAACAAACTATCTTATTAAAAAATTATAATAATGAGTTCTTTCTCTTCTTCAACTAAAAATCATAAATTTCCGATTCTACATGTGTTGTATAAATTATAATAAGATTTATAAATTTATCATTTATTAATTGAAACAAATATAATTATTATAAAGTTATAATGTATTTTATTATGATATACATAAGTTAAGTTTATGCTAAATTAAAATATTGCACTATATAGTTGTTTTTATTAAATAAAAAAATATAACAATAAAAATACAAAATATGGATATACATATTTATATTATAAATTTATGATGAATTAAAATATTATAATATAAATTTATAGTTGATTTCAATAATATGAATATATATAATAATGATAAAAATAAAAAATATTAATAGTGTATATGTTTTTGCTAGTATAAATAAAATAATAAAATAAAATAATATTTGTAAAATTTTATTAACATATTAAGTTGATATTAATGTTCACATGATATTGAATAGAAATAAAAATAAACAAAATATTTATAGAGACATTATAAAATATAGTAAGAAGATGTGACAAGTTGGTTTATCTATACCTATATATATAAATGGGATTTCTCATTATAATCGTTTTTTTTAATATTTTTTTTTGATTACCCTTATTTAATATTTCTCATCTTATTAGTACAATGGAGTATTTTGTCATTTTATACGAATTACTTAAAAAATAAAAATTTATTTATTTTTTAAATTAATATTAATGTACCATTTTTTACACAAACTAACTCTCTCACTTTTCCCTTAATTCTTTATTTTAAGGCATCAAGAAGAAGAAATAGAGAACATACTCTCACAGGTTTACCAAATCTCACATATCAAATAAAATAATTCTTCATTCCTTATTTTTAAGGCAACAACAGTAAGAAAAAGAGAACATATTCTCACACTTTCCACACCAAATCTCACAAATCAAATAAAATAACTTTCATTTTCAATCACTCTCTTCACTCCATTTCAAGCAACTATATTCTTTGGTAAAACCATTATTTTGTATCTACTATCAAGTCAATCCTAATCTTATTGTGAACATCATCACACTCTCTGATCCCAAAATTACCAACGGAATAAGAGAAAAAACTGGAAGAAGAAGAGAGACTCATATCAGAGAAGAAGAAAAAAAGAAGAGGTTGTTTAATCAATTCATCATTTTTCTTTTACATGTTATTTTTTGCTTTTCAATTTCGAATCCTCCAAAATTATTTCTGAATGTATGTTAAATTTCTATCATCGTAAAAATTGAATAAAATAAGAAAATGCGGATACACGGTATATCGCCTATGTTTCCGCTAGTTTATAGAATGGTAATATGTTAACACTAGTAAAAAAATATCTACTTCAAAAATCAATAAAATATTTTAATTATATTTATTTTATTTTTTAATTTTATATATTATTATATTACTATAATATGGTGTCTGTACCGTCCCGTATCAGGGCGTTGACTAAGTCAAGGTCAAAGTCAACGACTGGAAAGTCAAAGTCAACTCAAGGCGTCGCCCAGGTGTAGAGACGCCAAGAGGAAGCGTCGCCAAGGCAGGGCAAAGCGTCGCCAAGGCAGGGCAAGGCGTCGCCAAGGCAAGGCGTCGCCTGGGTGGAGGCGTCGCCCAACCAGGGCGTCGCCAGATCAAACAGTGTAAAAGCAAGGCAATCACGGTGTGGTTCCCCGATACCCATGGGTAGGAAAGACCATGGAGGGAGCGACGTCGTGGGAAAGCCTCAGGTCCCGATATCTCGGGAAAGTGATAAAGAGAAGGAAAAGGTGGCTTCAAGGCCATAGTGATAGTACCAGTGAAGGGCAGCCTGACTCGTGAAGTACCCCTGCCGCCCCAGAGACGCCTTCGGGACAGATACGACCCAAGAGGAAGGTCACGCCCAGGATAACCGGGTGCAGGGTGTGAGAGGAAGGCAGATACGCTCTCAAAGTAAGTGGCTAGATACTTGGGGGCATGAGTTGGCACCCAAAAAGCCGCCCCTAGCGCAGTAGCACTCCCAAGCAGGAGGACTCACACGTAGAAACGTCCCCAGATGGGCAGAAACGCCCCCAGATGGGGTCACGGCGTCGTGAGGCCCTCCACGTGCACAACAGCCATGCCAGAATGGAAACACCCTTCAGTCAGGTGCCAGGTAATTAAAAGTCATTCAATACAGTTTCCCTTTCGAGCATTCAGGTACTATAATGGCTCCCGAGCGTTTCAACGTCTTAAATGCGCTACGTTTTCTAATTAAACGCTTTAATGAGTGCGTTACGTTTGTGATTAAAAGCGCTTTAAGGCGCTTTAAATGCTTGGGTAGTTTAAATAGCGCAGAGAATGTTGGAAAAAGGGTTGGAACTTTCGGCAAATTTACCAGAGAACTCTCTAGTTGCTTGCTCGTGCTTTGAGGTTACGTACAAGTGACTGGGAATATTTTTGCCTGAAGGAGACAACACACACATATACACAGTTCTTTTACCACCTTCAGAGTGCCATACGCGGTGCTCAGAGACGTGGGTGGACAGTTTTTGGTGTTTCTTGCTGGCTGACTTGAGCGTCGGAGTGCACACGGCCGCTAGGGCGCCTCTTTGTCCTCTTTTTTGCAGGAGTCCACAGGTAACCAGTGGGAAGGAGTCCCTAGCTGACGGTTGAGGTCGTGCACGAAGACGTCCCGGTCAACCGGACGGAACATTTGGCGCCCACCGTGGGGCCGATATAAAACATCAGTCCCATCACAAGTTCGAGAAAAATCTACCAGGTTACAGTAGCCCTGAGGGAGTTTGGAGTGACAATGGCCCCCACCAGACGAAGAGCAGCACGCGCAGCCCCAGCAGACCTATCCATGCAGCAGGTCCTGGAAATAATGAGGGGGCTGCAGCAGGACATGGCGGATTCGAAAATGGAGCAGGAACGCATGCAGGCAGACCTTGACACCTCGCATGAGCGGAACGAAGAGCTCCACCGTGTGAATGAGGAGTTGCGCCAGGGCCTGAGAAACGATAGGAGGCGGCCTGGGCATGACGAGACGGAGAACCATTCCCCACCAAGGGAGTTTTCCACTCCTTTCTTACAGGAGATCCTAGACGCAGCGATCCCGAACACGTTCGCGGGACCCAATGTGATCTTCACCTGGATGGAGGACCCAGAGACGCACCTGGCTGCATTCCACACGCAGATGGTCCTGATAGGCGGTTCCGATGCTGCCAAGTGCAAGCTCTTCATGAGCACCCTGACCGGGATGGCTATGGACTGGTTCATTAGCCTCCCAGAAGGTCATATCACATCTTTCCGCCAGTTGTCGCGATTGTTCCGAGAACAGTACTTAGCCAACAAGGCCCCGCCGCCGGTCTCCTACGACCTGTTTGACGTGAAGCAGTATCAGGGAGAGACCCTGAAGGAGTATATCAATCGCTTCGGGGCCCAGGTCGTGAAGGTTGGCACAACAGAGGAGCCTATGATCGTGTACGCATTTGTGAAAGGCGTATGCCCCGACCCCTTCGGAGAATCCATTATCCGCAATCGCCCTAGGACTTTCGCTGAATTACGGCGCAGGGCAGTAGAGCATATTGCTTCGGAAGGGGAGGTATATGTGAAGCGCACCAGCGTCGTGCCCTCACGCCCGAGGGGACCGGCGCGAGTTCAACCCGTCAGAGTCAATGAGACCACGACGGGGAGAAAGAAGCCAGAGGCGAGACGCCCCTACGAGGCCAGAAAGCCCCAGCCCCGGGGCCCAGCAGGAGGCGAACGCCCCGCCAGAGAAAGAGCAAGACCGGCGAAGTACAACTTCGTGATTGAGTTGAAGGATTTGATCGCCGTGCCCAACATAGCCGAGAGGCTGAGGCGACCGGCGAAGACCGACAAGGTGTTAGGGCCCCGTAAAGACTCTTGGTGCGAATTCCACGAGGCTTTCGGGCACCAAATTGATAATTGCCTGTCGTTGGGCTACCAGTTAGATGAGCTGGTGAGGACTGGGTTTTTGAAAGATTATGTTGCAGATTCCACAACAACCGCCACCTTGCCGCCGTCGGCAGATGAGCCAGCACACGAGATGCCTCTGCTTGGCGAGGTCCACACCATTGCTGGAGGATTTTCCGGCGGAGGACCCACCGCCTCCCAGCGGAAGAAATACGCGAGGGGTGTGAATTCAATCGAGGATAGGCTCTCGGGGGAGCCCTGAGAGTCAGATATTGTGTTCACAAGAAGAGACCTCCGAGATGTGGTGCCCCACGACAACGATCCCGTTGTCATCTCAGTCGTCACAGCTGGAAGGAAGGTCCACAAAGTGCTTGTTGATCAAGGAAGCTCGGCAGATGTCATGTTTCTGTCGACCTTTAATAAGTTACGGTTGTCCCCCGATCTGCTGAGTCCCTATACGGGATGTTTGTATGGGTTCGGGGATAACCAGGTAGAAGTCCGGGGGTACCTAGAGTTGAGGACTACGTTCACAGACGGAGAGGCCTCCCGTACCGAGAGCATCCGGTACCTCGTCGTGAACGCTAATTCTGCCTACAATATCTTGCTGGGCAGACCGGCGTTAAACCGTCTGAGCGCAGTGTCCTCCACCCGTCACATGAAGATGAAGTTGCCGGACCTCAGTGGCCGGGTGATAGTCATCAGGTCAGACCAGGAGGAGGCGAGGAAATGCTATGAAAACAGCCTGAAAACGAAGAGAGGCGTATTCATGGTGTATGAACGTCCGCCAAGCGCGGACGCGACGATGATTGAGGCGACGCCCGTTGGGCTGACGCCTGAAGCGGCCATAGCAGAGAGGGCGATGCCCGAAGCAGATGTGCCAATGGAGGAAGGCCCTGACGACGCGGCGTCCGTAGAAGAGGCGGCGCCCGTTGAAAATGATAGCAGGGAGCAGCCTGCAGCTAACGCCATAGAAAGGGAGATTGGCGGCAAAGCTTTCAAGTTAGGAAGTTCGCTAAGCCCAGAAGAACAGGAAGGGGTGACAGAAGTGATTTCGCGCCACCTGGATGCCTTCGCATGGTCCGCTTCGGATATGCCAGGCATCGACCCTGATTTCCTGTGTCACAACCTCAGCATAGACGCCACGGTCCGCCCCGTGCGTCAGAGAAGGAGAAAGTTCAATGAGGAACGACAACAGGTGGTGAAAGACGAAACGCAGAAGCTGCTGAGTGCTGGCCACATTAGGGAGATTCAGTACCCTGAGTGGCTCGCCAACGTCGTCTTGGTGAAAAAGGCGAACGGAAAGTGGAGAATGTGCGTTGACTTCAAGGACCTGAACAAGGCGTGCCCAAAGGATTCCTATCCGTTGCCCAGCATCGACGCCTTGGTAGACAGTGCGTCCGGCAGCAAGGTGTTAAGTTTCCTAGACGCCTTCTCAGAGTACAACCAAATCAAGATGCACCCAAGAGACGAGAGCACGACTGCGTTCATGACGGAGACATGCAGTTACTGCTATAAGGTGATGTCCTTCGGGCTGAAAAATGCGGGCGCCACGTACCAGAAGCTAATGGACAAGGTCCTGGCGCCAATGCTTGGGAGGAATGTGTACGCTTATGTCGACGACATGGTGGTGGCGTCGCAGAATAGGGTGCAGCACATGGCAGACCTGGAGGAGTTGTTCAACACAATATCCAAATACCGCCTCAAGTTGAACCCCGAGAAGTGTGTTTTCGGGGTAGAGGCCGGTAAGTTCTTGGGTTTTTTGCTCACCGAGAGGGGGATAGAGGCGAACCCCGACAAATGTGCGGCTATTATCGCCATGCGGAGTCCGACATCGGTAAAGGAGGTGCAACAGTTGACAGGACGGATGGCGGCGCTCTCGAGGTTTGTTTCCACCGGAGGAGAAAAGGGGCACCCGTACTTCCAGTGCCTCAAGAGAAACAGTCGCTTTGCATAGACTGATGAATGCGAAGCGACTTTCGTTAAGCTGAAGGAGTACCTGGCAACGCCTCCGGTTCTCTGCAAGCTGGTAACGGGCATGCCCCTCCGGTTGTATTTTACTGTAACAGAGCGGGCCATCAGTTCTGTGTTGATCCAAGAGCAGGACCAGAGTCAGAAGCCCATCTACTTCGTAAGCAAGGCCTTACAGGGGGCTGAGACGAGGTACAAAGCACTGGAGAAGGCGGCGCTGGCGGTAGTGTTCTCTGCTAGGAGGCTCCGTCATTACTTCCACAGTTTTACGGTGGTGGTGATGACCAACCTCCCTATACAGAAAGTGCTGCAGAAACCCGATGTGGCAGGAAGAATGGTACGCTGGGCAGTGGAACTGTCAGAATTCGACATCCAGTACGAGTCTAGAGGATCCATCAAAGGGCAGGTGTACGCGGATTTTGTAGCAGAATTTTCGCCCGGAGGTGAGCAAGAGGTGGAAGCGAGTTCGCAGTGGCTGCTCTCGGTTGATGGCTCTTGGCCAAGGAGATGGGCGCACAGAACCTTCTGGTGAAGAGCGACTCTCAGTTGATTACGGGGCAGGTGTCGGGTGAATTCCAGACGAAGGACCCACAGATGGCGGCGTATCTAAAATACGTCCAGTTGTTGAGGGGGGCGTTCAACGCTCTTGAGTTGATACACGTCCCGAGGGAGCAGAATGCCAGAGCTGACCTGCTCGCAAAGCTGGCCAGCTCAGGCAAGGGGGGTAGACAGAGGACAGTGATCCAGGAGACTCACAAAGCTCCGCGTCGATTCGTGGAAGACAACATGGTGGATGTCCTCCAGATTTATGCATCAAGGGGAAGGTCGAGGAGTCACTCCTCTTTGACCCAAGATACGCAAAGGGCGCCCCGCATCAGCATATACGCGGGTGTGCTTGAGGAAGAGCAGATGCAGGTCTGTGTTTTGTCCAAGGGAGACACCTGGATGACGCCCTATAAACGATACCTGGCGGATGGGGCTCTTCCAGTGGACCCTGAAGAGGGTAAAAAAGTCAAAAGAAATGCCGCAAGATATACTTTGGTGGATGGGGTGCTGTTCAGGCACGGCTTCCCTCACCCTATCCTAACATGCGTCAGTGGCGATGAGTGCACCAGGATAATGGCGGAGCTACACGAAGGCATCTGCGGAAGCCATGTAGGAGGAAGGTCCTTAGCCTCCAAGGTAATACGCGCAGGTTTCTTCTGGCCAACAGTGAAAGAGGATTGCGCACGGCACGCCCAGCGGTGTAAGCAATGCCAAAAGCATGCTGACTGGCACAAGGCGCCGCCAGAAGAGTTGCGGTCCATATACAGCCCGTGGCCTTTCCACACATGAGGAATTGACATCCTGAGCCCTTTCCCACTAGCAATCAGGCAGATGAAGTATCTGATCGTCGCCATCGAATACTTCACTAAGTGGATAAAGGCAGAGCCCGTGGCACAAATCACTGCGCATAAGGTACAACATTTCGTGTGGAGAAACATTGTGTGTCGCTTTGGCGTACCTAGGCGCCTGATATCTGACAATGGGACCCAGTTTGCCAGTCAGCAGTTGAGAAACCTGTGTACTGAAGTAGGAATCAAACAAGTGTTCGCGTCGGTTGAACACCCCCAGACCAATGGACAAGTAGAGTCGGCAAACAGAGTTCTGCTGAGGGGGTTAAAAAGAAGGTTAGAGAAAGCCAAAGGGGCGTGGGCGGAAGAGGTGCCAAGGATTGTATGGGCATACCACACCACGCCCCAATCCTCTACTATGGAGACGCCCTTCAGTTTGGTGTACGGTTCGGACGCGATGATTCCAGTAGAAATACATGAAAGCTCACCACGTTTTCAAAACTTCGTGGTGGAGGAGTCCAATGAGGAGAGGCGGGTAAACCTGGATCTGCTAGAAGAGGCCAGGGAAGAAGCTAGAATAAAAGCTGAAGCGATGAAGAAAAGAGTAGAGCGGCAATATAGCTCTAAGGTAAAGTCGCGACAGTTTCAGGTAGGCGACCTAGTGATGAGGAAAGCCCACCCATATGAGTTGGAGAATAAGCTGTCTCCCAAGTGGACCGGGCCCTTCAGGGTTACTGAGGCTAAGGGCAATGGTTCGTACAACCTGGAGACTTTAGATGGAGGCCCTATTCCGCACAGTTGGAATGCAGTCAACTTAAAATTTTATTTCAGTTGACTTATGTAAGCAGTATGTAACGATTTAGTTGAAGGGGACGCTCTTTTTCCCTCTCGGGGGTTTTTTAATGAGGTCACCCTAATAAAAGGAAAAAACCAGTTTGAGAAAAAGAAGTGCCTTGGTTTTCAGCCTTTATCTTTCCTTGTTTGAAGATTATGTGATGCGCCGCCTAGGCCATGGCGTCGCCTAGGTCCTAGCGCCGCCCAGAAAGAAGGCGCCGCCTAGATAAGGGCGTTGCCCTGAGAAGGCGTCGCCCAAGTGAAGGTATGCAACGTTAGAAGAACGAGACGAAAGGAAAGTGCGCAGTGCATGAAGTATATGCAAAGTAAAGTGGTGTTGCAAAAAATTAAGTATGATATTGAAAAGTTGCTGTTACAAGCAATGTTCAGTACAAACGGAGCAAACGCTACAAATCATGCAAAAACACGAACAAGCCACTTCTCAGCGCTCATCAGAGTCATCACTGGAGGAAGGCGAAGCCCCTTTCCCAGCCCGCAGCGCTCGAGTAAGTCGTGTCCTCTTTTCTTGGCTTATTTTCGAACCTGCACAAGGGGAAAAGATGTGTTAGAGACACCATGAAGAAAGACAGGCACAGTTAGAAAGTAACGAAGGCCGAAGTTTCCTAAGGCAGTGGTTCTTACATATGTACTTCTCAAGAGTCCTAGCGTTGAACTCCAGGCTGATCACCGTAGCAGAGTCAAAACCTCCCGCCTCAGCAAGAATCCGGCAAGCTATTTGATCACTTGGAGCCAGATTCTTGAGGGGTTTGGCTTTGAGGACCTTTTCCTCTCTCACCCAGTACAACGGAAACCCATCCAGAGCGTCGGGAACAAGATCAGTACAACAGATCTTGAAGAACCGGCCTTTCCACCCCGTGAACGAGCTTTGAAAGGGTGTGAAGAGAACTCTTCCGGGTACATTGCTGAGAGTTACCCAGAGGTTGTGTCTTTGTCTTTTCACCTCAAAAAAGTGAAGAAAGAGGTCAACCGAGGGTGCACAATCCAGAAACCCGAAGAGGATATCGAAGGCCTTGACAAAGGCCCAGCTGTTGGGGTATAACTGGGCCGGAGCCACGTTGATCTCCATTAGCAGTTCCTTCTCGAACCGGGAGAAGGGTAAGCGCACTCCGATGGTCTTGAACACCACCTGGTAAAAGTAAAAGAAAGGGACCCCTCCGTTGGCCCGTTCGTCTCCACATACTGGCTCCCCTAGAGTGCAAGGGAGCACAGCGATGTCGTCATCATGCCTCCTCGCGAAGGCCCGGTGGTCATAGGAACACGAATCCCCTTTGTGTTCGCGTATGGCCCTGGTTGAGAGCAAGCATGAATACTCGTCAAGAAGTTCACTCGAGGCCCAAGGGTACAAGTCTTTGGGACGGACCCTGGAGGAAGCATCGTGAGAAGACATTCTTTAACAAGACCAGGATTGCCAGAAATGCAAGAGTTGAGCGAGGGGAGCGAAGGTTAGAACAACCCTTCGACAGAGAAGGAAGGGTGCAAGAAGAAAGAACGCAAGTAGGTTATGAAGAGTGAGAAAATGATGAAGATAGTTCCAGAGTTTGAAGAGTTAAATAAAGCGGTTAGAGCGCCAAACGACGTGAATGGATGCACCGCACGATTGATACACGTGGCAGAAGATGAAAGGATGACGCTGGCACTACTGGTTTAAATCAGAAAACGTCGTATCAGCAGAATATCCAATGGTACGATGCGCCGTCGAAAGTGAGCCAGGAGTACAACAGGAGTCAGAACTTAATGGAATGACTAGATGCCCCATCAACCATACAAGCAGCGCCACGTGGATCAAGTCGAATGACGGAACGTCCCATCGACTATACAAGGAGCGCCACGTGGATGGCGCGGACAAAGCCTTGAGTCCTTCGCAGCCATCAGGCATCGACCAAGGCAATAATCAAAGGCAATGTCGAAGTAAAGGAAACGCCCGAGGCGTCGCCCGGAAGGATGTGAAGGGCGACGCCAGCGTGAGATGTCACGGGCGTCGCCTCCTCGATACCCACAGGTAGGAAAGACTGTGGAGGGAGACGAAAGTGAAGGAAGCAGGGTTAATGGCTGGCGTCGCTACCCCGATACCCACAGGTAGGAAAGACTGTGGAGGGAGACGAGACCGGAGAAAGCAAAGTTAGTCACAGGCATCGCCTCCCCGATACCCACAGGTAGGAAAGACTGTGGAGGGAGATGAAATCCCAGAAGCCAAAGTTAGTCACAGGCGTCGCCTCCCCGATACCCACAGGTAGGAAAGACTGCGGAGGGAGACGAGATCGCCAAACGCCAGCGAATCACTGGCAGGGCGTTCCCCGATACCCATGGAAAGGAAAGACCATGGAGGGAACAGACCCCCCCCTCCCATAGCACTCAGCGTTTTAGACACCCGGGACGACACGGTGCTGCTGTAGCAGGCCTCTCCTTAGGCGTTGGCGCCGAGTGTTAGGGATCAAAGAAAGGACCTTTCAGTATCAGAGACATCCCGTGGACGATGTGGCGTCACTAAGTGAGCCTCTCCATGGGCGTGAGGGTCGACGTGCAACCTTTCCCGATCATACAAAACCACCCAACGAAGTGAGAGAAATGGGCAGAACACAGATAAAATAACCGAAGCGCGTGAAGGGAAAAGGTGAGAATGAGAACGCACAAGCAGAATCGTATGTGGCAAAGACATAAAGGCAATCATACGAACATCCCACATCAGTAACAAGAGTAAGGATGGTTCAAAGAATTACAAGTTTTAACAGATAAAATCAAAAACGAGGGTAAAGTATAAAGCAGTTAAGCGTGGAGCTGAAGGTGGCGGGTGAGAGACAGCGGCTCAGTCTTCCAAGTTCATGGGCACGACCTTCCCGTCGACGACATGGTGAGTGGGGTCGCAGTTCGAAATATTGATGCCCGCGTTCTCACAAGACGCCTGGGCCAGAGCCTCCTGGAAACCCTCCTCAAATGCCCCCGCCATCTCCCCAGTCAGCTCTTGGACCTCCCCTTCTAGTTCGGTGATCTTGGAATCCTTGGACGTCAATTGCTTCTCCAGGAATTCCTTCTCCACCCGGAGCTTATTAGCCTCGGCTTGTAGGAGGCTCAAAGCTTCAGCCTCGGCTTGTAGGAGGCTCAAAGCTTCAGCCTTAGCAGTCAATGCGTCTTCTTTTTCACCCAGCTTCTGTCCCCAAGCAGCATCCAACTCATCGAGTTTTTTCTGCTGCAACTCGGATGTGAGAGTCGCCTCCTGCATGCTAATGTTTTGGATTTGATAAGAGGTGAGCTGGGCCAGTTGAGCGGCATGCGCTTGTTCCAGCTCTTGCGCGTACGCCTCAGCTCCCTCCCTACCCTCATGGGCCAGTTTTAGCAGAGATTGGGAAGTTTCCTCCTTGAGTCCCCAGTTCTGCTTCTCCTCCTTCAACGCCACCACCTCTTGCCTCAGCTTGCGAAGAACCTCCTCCTTTGTTAGGACGCGCTGAGGCAGGGGTGGACGCCATGGCTAACGGAATCGCCGCAATGGGAGAAGGAGAGGCAGATGGTGGAGGGATCGGCAGGGAAGCCACGGTTGGCACGTCGGAGGCCACGACGTCCCCACCTTCCTTGGTAGATTTTGCCTTCTTCAGAAATTTGGCAAGAGCCAGCCGTCTCGAGGAAGTCATCATTGAACCTGCAACAGCGATAAATAGTAGGGTAAAGTTTGGTTCAGAGGAAGCAGAGGGAAAATTCTATGACCAAACATATGCAGATAACCACAACAACTAATACGTCATAAACAATCAAGGGCAGATACCGAAGTAGGTAGAAAGCCCATGGGCATTGAATTCGTTCGCGATGAGTTTGGCGGTATCGAAGACTATCCCCAGTCCCGCCAAGGCTTTGCACACATCCCGGTCAGGCGGGGCAAGCTCGTCCAAAGCCAAGGGCTTCATGGTTATGGGTTTATCTGTCCAGTACAGGGGAAAGCCCTCTAGGATGGTAGGATCGCGCTTGGTCGCACGTACCTTGAAGAATTTCCCCTTCCATCCTTTAAACGAATTCTGGAAGAGCGTAAGAATGATGCGCCCGGCGATGCCGGAAAAGCTCATCCAAAGGCTCTTCCTCTGCTTCTTTACCTCGAAGAAGTGAAGAAAAACGTCCACAGAAGAGGGAACACCTAGATAGCCGCAGAGAATTTGGAACCCCCTCACAAAAGCCCAACTGTTGGGATGGAGCTGGGCGGGAGCAGTGTTTATCTCTGTCAGTAGCTCTTTTTCGAAGGAAGTGAGGGGCAGACGCAGGCCCACCCTCTTGAGCACCATTTGATAGAGGAAGAAGAAAGGGCATCCCCCAGTATCCCGTGAGTCCGCACAAACGGGCATCCCAGATCGCACCCGACTTACCAGAACTTGGGAGTCGGGATTTTTGTGGAAAGCATTGAAGTTATAGAGAGCAGGGTCCCCCCTGTGAGCCTCCACGTCCTCAACAGAGTTCAGGAGGGAACATTCGTCCAGAAGTTCATCGGGGGCCCAGTCATATTCGCCCTTATAATAAGACTTAGGGAGCGGGGGAGGCGCGGTGGTCTTAGTTTTCGCCATCAATGCCAATGCTGAAGATCAAAATAGAAAGAAAGGGTTCAGAGAAAAAGGGTTGGGGAGAAGAAAAGGGAAAAATGGAAGAACCCTAGGAAAACCCTACCCACATGACAGAAAAGGGGAACGAGAGGAACGAAGAGGCGCACAAACGATATCCAAAGAAATGCAGTAATATGGACAGTCCCAGGCAGTTCATACAGTGAAGAGAATCATCAAAGAGGGGGAAAACCATACCTTTGGGGCTGAAGGGTGTGGAGAACGGAAGCACGAATGAGCAGGGGTCGCGAGAGAAGAGATTCAGAGAAGATGAACAGTGAGAAGGGATTCAGAGAAAGTGGATGTAACAGTAGTGGCAAGCGCGGGGTTTGGGTAACTTGAACGTTACGAGAAGCGCGAGGGACATCAAATGATAACCGTGTGATGATGCCACGTGTTGCAAGATTAAGCGCTCAAGGGGAGCGCAAGAGGTTCTTGAAGACGACCGCACGATGAACAACGTGGCACTCGATTAAGAGACATTATTTTTCCCATTTCAGGGATGTCCAATCAGCCATTAAGAATACCTCTGTGGTTCAGAAAGTGTCACGTCAGTAATTCGAAAAATTGCTGAGTCAGCAGAGAATGACACGTCATCAGGAAGGCACGTGGAAGGCGGGGGCAAGGCTTTAGTCTTTGCGCTGAAGACAAGTCTTCGGCTTAAGACTGGGGGGCTTGTGTACCGTCCCGTATCAGGGCGTTGACTAAGTCAAGGTCAAAGTCAACGACTGGAAAGTCAAAGTCAACTCAAGGCGTCGCCCAGGTGTAGAGACGCCAAGAGGAAGCGTCGCCAAGGCAGGGCAAGGCGTCGCCAAGGCAAGGCGTCGCCTGGGTGGAGGCGTCGCCCAACCAGGGCGTCGCCAGATCAAACAGTGTAAAAGCAAGGCAATCACGGTGTGGTTCCCCGATACCCATGGGTAGGAAAGACCATGGAGGGAGCGACGTCGTGGGAAAGCCTCAGGTCCCGATATCTCAGGAAAGTGATAAAGAGAAGGAAAAGGTGGCTTTAAGGCCATAGTGATAGTACCAGTGAAGGGCAGCCTGACTCGTGAAGTACCCCTGCCGCCCCAGAGATGCCTTCGGGACAGATACGACCCAAGAGGAAGGTCACGCCCAGGATAACCGGGTGCAGGGTGTGAGAGGAAGGCAGATACGCTCTCAAAGTAAGTGGCTAGATACTTGGGGGCATGAGTTGGCACCCAAAAAGCCACCCCTAGCGCAGTAGCACTCCCAAGCAGGAGGACTCACACGTAGAAACGTCCCCAGATGGGCAGAAACGCCCCCAGATGGGGTCACGGCGTCGTGAGGCCCTCCACGTGCACAACAACCATGCCAGAATGGAAACACCCTTCAGTCAGGTGTCAGGTAATTAAAAGTCATTCAATACAGTTTCCCTTTCGAGCATTCAGGTACTATAATGGCTCCCGAGCGTTTCAACGTCTTAAATGCGCTACGTTTTCTAATTAAACGCTTTAATGAGTGCGTTACGTTTGTGATTAAAAGCGCTTTAAGGCGCTTTAAATGCTTGGGTAGTTTAAATAGCGCAGAGAATGTTGGAAAAAGGGTGGGAACTTTCGGCAAATTTACCAGAGAACTCTCTAGTTGCTTGCTCGTGCTTTGAGGTTACGTACAAGTGACTGGGAATATTTTTGCCTGAAGGAGACAACACACACATATACACAGTTCTTTTACCACCTTCAGAGTGCCATACGCGGTGCTCAGAGACGTGGGTGGACAGTTTTTGGTGTTTCTTGCTGGCTGACTTGAGCGTCGGAGTGCACACGGCCGCTAGGGCGCCTCTTTGTCCTCTTTTTTGCAGGAGTCCACAGGTAACCAGTGGGAAGGAGTCCCTAGCTGACGGTTGAGGTCGTGCACGAAGACGTCCCGGTCAACCGGACGGAACAATGTCAAATATATCTTTTGTGTCAAAGAAATGTTTTTCTTATTTATATATCAGAAATCATATGAATAATGATCTACGTAAAACAGATATTGATATTGTACGGATACAGAAATACGTATAATTTATAAAATATAGGATACGAGGATACAAATTTATATATTATATAATTATGAATTATATAAAATTCACAGTAAACATTTATATGTACAGTAAACATTTATATGTACAAGTATCTTTCAATTTTTTTACTAAAAATATATTTTTTATTTTTTTAGTAGAAAAATATTTTTCATGGTTGAACGAAAAAGATTTGTTCCATATTTTTATAATTATACTAAAAATTTATAACATAAATTTAAATTTTTAGAAAATTAATGTATTTATTATTTTTAAAATTGTGGTAGAATGTATTTATTGATGCTTTATTAGAGTCTCGATTTGCTGTATATGTCTCTAACAACATTTAATGAGTGTAAAATTCTGATCGAGATAGTGTAAGAATTGATTACATGTACAGATTACTTAAAGAATATGGAAAAGAAAAGTTTATAATACCAGTATATATAATTTTTGAAAAGACAATGGGTGGATAAGAGACGTTTGTTTTGAGTGGGACATAGCATAGCATGGTACACAGTTTAGTCTCATTCTTTTCCCTCAACATGGGTTAGTTACGTTACTTTCCTTTCCTACCCTCCACCACGCTTCTTCTATATAAGTCCCCAATCCCCTACAACTTCCCTCATTCAAAAACCATTTGCCTTTTTCCAAACCAACCAACTCACTCTCATGTTGGTGGAAAACGTGAGGACATCTTAAACAAAACTCCCCTTTTCTAACTCCCTTCTCCTCCCACTCCCTCAATTTCCGCAATGGCGGCTTCAGTCGAACACCGTCCTTTCACCTCCCACCAACACGGCGTCGTTCGCTCCTTCAAGTCCTATCCGGACGTCCCGCGTCCTAAGAAGTTACCCCTGCCACAACCACTTTCCGATTCCACAAACGACAACGACGAGGAAGCCGCTGTGTGGAAGGAACTGGTTCTTAAGTCGAGCGCGGGAGTTGAACCCTCTATTTTCGACCCGCGCGACGACGGAACCTCCGACCAATGGATCAAACGGAATGCTTCCATGATCCGTTTGACGGGGAAACACCCCTTCAACGCGGAGCCGCCCCTCCCTCGCCTCATGCAGCACGGCTTCATCACCCCCAGTCCCATCCACTACGTCCGTAGCCACGGACCCGTGCCCCATGCTCGCTGGGAGGACTGGACCGTCGAGGTTACGGGTCTCGTTACCCGGCCCACGTGCTTCACCATGGAGCAGCTGGTCAATGACTTCCCCAGCCACGAGTTCCCCGCCACGCTTGTCTGCGCTGGGAACCGGCGCAAGGAACAGAACATGGTGAAACAGAGCATCGGCTTCAACTGGGGCGCCGGCGGTGTCTCTACTTCGGTGTGGCGCGGTGTATCGTTGCGGAGCCTGCTAAAGCGGTGCGGGATCTACAGCCGCGCGAAGGGGGCGCTTCACGTGTGCTTCGAAGGCGCCGAGGATCTGCCAGGTGGCGGTGGGTCCAATTACGGGACCAGTCTCATGAGGGAGGTTGCACTGGATCCCTCCCGCGACATCATACTGGCTTACATGCAAAACGGGGAGCTTCTGTCCCCGGATCACGGCTTCCCCGTTAGGATGATAATACCCGGTTTCATTGGCGGCCGCATGGTGAAATGGTTGAAGCGCATCGTTGTCAGTAACCAGCAATCTCAAAGTCATTACCATTACAAGGATAACAAGCTATTTCCATCTCACGTTGACGCCGAACTTGCCAATGAAGAAGGTATTTCCCCTCCCTCCATTTCCGCTTTCTCTTTTCTTCGTTAATTACTGGCTTCATAATTTTTTTTATTATCGATTGTAATTAAAAGTGCATATATATCGTCTCTGTTTCAAAATTTGTAGATTGGTGGTACAAGCCAGAGTATATTATCAACGAGGTCAACATAAACTCCGTCATAACAACTCCCTCCCACCAAGAGATCTTGCCCATCAACTCATGGACAACTCAGATGCCATATTCCATGAGAGGCTACGCCTATTCCGGTCAGTTTCAATATTTTTTTTAGTTCCCCAGTAGCAAGCCCCCAACTCTATTTCTCTCCCTTTCCTATTACTTTAATAAAAATAATTATGAAAAGTAATCTTTAAAAACACGAGACGGAAAAACAATTTTTAATGTCATTTGGCGTTGCAACTTGCAAGATCCTATGCATTGGGATGTACTTTGTGTTTGTTTACTGTTTTTGTGATCCACTTGGAACTGAATTTGGGTGGAGCAAATGAGTGAGAATAAACGTTAACGTTGATGTTGATGTTGATGCAGGGGGTGGGAGAAAGGTGACACGTGTGGAGGTAACCCTGGACGGTGGTGAAACGTGGCAAGTGTGCAGTGTGGAGCGTCTGGAGAAACCGAACAAATATGGCAAGTACTGGTGTTGGTGTTTCTGGTCCTTGGAGGTGGAGGTGTTGGATATCCTCGGAGCCAAAGAGATTGCGGTGAGAGCTTGGGACGAGGCCCAGAACACCCAGCCCGAGAAACTCATCTGGAATACTATGGTAACTACCTCTCTCTTTCAATTCTACTCCATTATTCATTAACTCTACATTATTTCTCATTTAGCAATGTAAATTACTGTAATTACTAGGCTTTGATATTACCTAATCTCTTCGGAATATATAGTTAAAATAGAGACAGAAGAAATACCAAAAGCTTAAGATTATGGGTGCCTTTTTCTCAATTAGAAAATTTATTTTAATAATTCGTGTAACTCTATTTTTTTAGAAAACAACTTCATTAACAGTTAAAAAACTGTATCTAAATATTCTAATAAAATAAATGAAATAAATGGTTGATTATGTTTTAGCTGCACCGCAGCACCACAGTTCAATTTTTACGATGTTTCACTGTTTCTTTCTTTCTTTCAATATGTTTCTGTCAATTTATTTTATTTTTTATGATCGTATCACGTCAACAGCTGAAAATAGGTCAGTTTGTGTTTCTTTCTGCGCCTCTATGAGTCCATTATCTGTCGTTTTTCATTCTCGCGTGCTCATTGACTGCGACCTAGTTCGTACACAACTTTGGCCCCATTAAAATAGTGACAGCTGGCAATAGACTATTTCCATGACTAGAGATCTATATCAACAGTAGTTAATGCGAGAAATTAATATTACGGTTTTTAAGAATTATTTATTTTCTAAATTGATGTTAATAAATAAGGTTTCCAATGTGCAGGGAATGATTAACAACTGCTGGTTCAGAGTGAAGACGAACGTGTGCAAGCCGAAGAAGGGTGAGATTGGTATAGTGTTCGAGCACCCCACCCAACCAGGCAATCAATCTGGCGGATGGATGGCCAGAGAGAAACAGCTGGAGAAATCATCAGAATCCAACCCAATCCTCAAGAAGAGTGTCTCCTCCCCATTCATGAACACCGCCACCAAATCCTATTCCCTTTCCGAAGTCAGAAGACACAACAACCGCGATTCAGCTTGGATCATTGTCAACGGCCATGTCTACGACTGCACTCGCTTCCTCAAAGACCATCCGGGCGGCGAAGATAGCATCCTCTTAAACGCTGGCACCGACTGCACTGAGGAGTTCGAAGCCATCCACTCCGACAAAGCCAAGAAAATGCTTGAAGACTACCGAATCGGGGAGCTCATGACCACCGACTACACCTCTGATTCCTCATCCTCCAACAACAGCGTGCACGGCAATTCTGAAACCACCCACTTGGCCCCAATCAGGGAGGTGGCTCTCAACCCACGCGAGAAAATCCCATGCAAGCTCCTCTCCAAAACCTCCATCTCTCACGACGTTAGGCTCCTTCGCTTTGCGTTGCCCGCCGAGGACCAGGTTATGGGTTTGCCCGTCGGGAATCACGTATTCTTATGTGCTACCGTCGACGAGAAGCTATGCATGCGAGCCTACACTCCCACAAGCAGCGTAGATGAAGTGGGCTTCTTTGACCTCGTCGTCAAGGTTTACTTCAAAGGGGTTCATCCTAACTTCCCCAACGGTGGGATCATGTCTCAACACTTGGACTCGCTCCCCATTGGCTCTGTCGTGGACGTGAAAGGCCCACTAGGCCACATAGAATACACCGGCAGAGGAAACTTCCTCGTTCATGGAAAACCTAGGTTTGCCAAGAGGCTAACCATGCTGGCTGGTGGCACCGGGATCACACCAATCTACCAAGTGGTTCAAGCCATTCTAAAGGACCCAGAGGACCGCACCGAAATGTATGTGGTATACGCCAACCGAACCGAGGATGATATATTGCTGAAGGAGGAGCTTGATGAATGGGCTAAGAAACATGACAGGCTCAAGGTGTGGTACGTGGTGCAAGCAAACATAAGAGAAGGATGGGAATACAGCGTGGGATTCATCACCGAGAGTATCCTGAGGGAACATGTTCCACTTGCATCTCCTGATACCTTGGCGTTGACTTGTGGTCCACCACCCATGATTCAGTTCGCGGTTCAACCGAATTTGGAGAAGTTGGGCTACGACATCCAGAACGACTTGCTCGTGTTTTAGGGTACTAAAGTACTAGGCTGTATCTATATGTGTATATGTCTTATTATATATAAATAATTCAATCACCTTCTTTCAAGGTTTTTTAATGTTTCAATTTTTAAATAAAAAGTGTATATGTACATGGACAAATATCTACCAACCTAGGTTTACTTTTCCTCCTCAAGTTTCTTGTAGAGAAGTATACCAATTACTTTTTGTATTATAAAATTGCGAAGAAATAGATTAGTAAAATCTTATCTAAAAAGTCCTAGAACCTTTAGTGTTTGATCCGTTCTTTTTATGATATGGACTTTAGTGTTTGATCTCTTGTTTTTATGATATGTTATATATGGTCCTAGTAGACTCTTTAGTCTCTTGGGATCTATGGAGACTTGGTTCCTCTGTTAAAATCATTTAAGTAAATTTCTAGTTTAGTTGTCAAAAACATTGTTTATATGTCTTACTTATTAGTTTGATGTCTTTTAATTGAATCATACTATTTTACTATTTTGTGTGTGTACGTGATTCTTCTTATTCGTCCTCTTATATTTATCTTTTACCTACTACATTTATTGGTTCATCAACTATTATTCTTGTTTTGTTTGTATACTAGGTAGACGAATATATAATAAATTTCTTTGAGCTAATTTCTAACAAAAAAAATGCAACTATCACTTTTCAATTTATTTGCAGGCATTACACATACTGTCATTTATTTAAGGCGAGGATATGGTACTTTTAAGAACCTTACATGGCAATACTCGTACCTATTCTACTGTATATTTATAATATTTAAGAGATGAAAAATGATGGAGACTTTAAAATAAGAGGGAAAGAGAGATGTATGCATTTTGTTGTCGAATAATAGACCTAATAGTGACATTAATCATGCCGCCAGTACAGAATATATTTTATTGATTCAGTTTTTATAATGTTATTGTTTGTATCGGCATTTCAAAGAATAACACCTAGAATTACTTGAGAATGATAAAATATGTTACTTAAATACTTGCACAAAACATCTACCATGAAATACTTGTACCAAATATATACAAAGGTATACTGTTCCAAATATGTCACATCGGTTAAATATATTTTGTGCTAAGTATCACTCTACATTGTTAAACAATGTGTTGGATGTGTTGGTGTAGAAGATGAGTTTATAAATCATTTTTTTAATTATAAAGTTGTTTGGTTTATTTGGGAAATATGTTATAATTGGTTGAAGGTGTTGATGATTAATTATTATGATGTGAAATTACATTTTATGCGTAACAAAATTGGTTCTCGTAAGGGATGTGCAGTGTATGGAGTGTTAAAGTTCTTGGATTGGTCTGATAGGAGAGAAGAGTCAATATGAAGGAAAGGAGTTGAAGAAAAAGGTAAAGTTCAGGTCGTGACATTTTAGTGATGATATTTTGATTTTTGTTGGCACCCACTTATATACTATGAAATATTATTATCTCTAATCGATGTGAGATATCCAAACACACATCCCGTAATACCAAATCGTGCATGAGACTATATATTTATGAGTGGTCTAATAAAGGGTGACATGATAAACCCAATAAACTCTTGCTAAGACTCTAAATAGAGTTGATATTATGTTAAACAATATATTAAGTCTAACTCATTCTTTGTAAAACCAGCTCATAAGGTGTGAAGTTTGTTTTCACTTTTATATATATATATATATATATATATATATATATATATATATATATATATATTATGAAATATCATTATCTCTAGTGAATGTTGGATCTCAAGAAAAAAAATATTAAAAAATAAAAACAAAATATAAAAAATTCAGTAATCTAATATTTAAAGTTTGTAAGGAAATATATATATATATATATATATTTTTTTTATTTTTTTATTTTTCTTTTTATTTTCTTTTTTTTTTGCTTGTAGTTATCTTTTTAGTTTAAAGTGAATAGAAAAAGTATGATTTATGTTTAGAAATAATTATTAGCAATGTAAGCCTTCTTATTATCTAACATTATATATTAAGGATACATTTTTCAATCTTAAAAGCTAAGTTAATAGATAAGTGAGGTTTTTTTTTATGTTACAATAAAATAACTTCAAACATCATCTATACATTTATTATTTATACAAAATAAGTACGTTAAGGTCAATAAACATTTAAAAACAAAAACTTCTTTTAAGCATCATTTAATAAGATTCACATACATTGATCCACGAGTAAGGGTATCATCTAGAACCTTTCATATTATTAATATCTTTTCATATTATCTGTACCATGTGCATTATAAAAACCTAAATATACCACTAAAACACTAAAAATTATCAAAAAAATCAGCACAGAGAGCATTTTCTTGAAACAAAAAACTATGAAATAAGTGATCACAATTATGCAGAAACAAATATCTTGTATATGCATGTCACCTCACGTATAGTTCTGTAGACGTATCCCTCTGATGTAACCAACAATATTTAGGAAACATCTGTCTGAGATATTTGTCTCGAGATATTGAGATGAGAAGTAGAAATGTTTTGAGAGTGGGACCTGCATGCATGTAATGAACAGGTTTAGTGTATATAGATAACATTGTACAATGTAACTGGGTGAAAGATAATACTGTAATAATATGGGAAGGAGGAATCAAGTTTGTGATAGATACAATGGGCTGTTTAAGATAACAGGGTGCAGATTTATTTAGGTGAATGTAGAAAACATTAAATTATTATTTGAGAAACTAGTATTGTAACCAGTTTCATCCAACACTTGAATCAGTGGGAAGGAATATATAGATGCGCAGCTTCACAGAAACTGCTTCACCCTTCATATTTACGTTAGGTCAAGCAAAGCTGTGTGCTGTTTGGCGCTTGGAAAGGTCACCTTACCATGTATGTTCAAGTTTCCACGCACAACGATGCTACCTTCTCGTTCACTGTATTTTGTCTTATTCTCAAACCCTTCTGCCCACTGGAGGCCACTATCTCCCTATATATTATTAATCCATAATAATTCATCATTCCACTTTAAAAACATTCTATATGCATTAACAATAATAATAAATATATTATTTTTTAACCTCTTTTACTCAAATAATCTCATTAATAATGAATTTTAAATATATAAAAAAACAAAACTAATACTTCAGCATCAATTCTTGTTTTATGCTTTCGTTCGGTCAAACGGTCAAAAGTAAAGTTATCTTGTCATTATTAATTAAAATTTTAATAGTTAATTAGGTATTATTTTTTCTGATTTATGGAAAACAAGACACTTCCAAAAGAGGAGAGAATATTGTTTTCTTAGTTTTTTACACAAAAAATGACAGTTGTTTCATCGCTTCTCAATAATATTAGTAACTGCTGCGTAATTATTTCACTTCTGTATATATTATACCAAAATTATTCATGTTGTCATTAATCCCTCTACCAAGTTTAAATTTGGGATTATTATTAACCACAAACACGTTAATTAATTTGCAAAGGATAGTTATATTCATAATCTATTATAATTTGTTTTCTATTTATCTCTTGATTACACCCCTCCTCCCCAAAATTGTAGTGGAAATTTAACATTTTCCATTTCTAAAATTTGTTACCGACAAGAATGAGATGTAGATTAATAAATTACATAAATGAGCTCCGAGGACGTTGGGAGGAAGGAATCAATCATTAACAAAGTTGGTGTGTGTGTAAATCAACTTTTGTCTGTGGTATTAGGCGGCTATAAAAAAGCATTATAAAAACACGCTTTATGTTTTGGGGCAAATCTGTGTGTTGCGTGTGCAGAATCAGTCCCAGGTTATTATTATATTACTATTTTATGTTCCCCAAATAAAACAATTTATTTTCCAAATAAGTTAATTAATGTAAGCTTTAAGCATATTCACGCTAAAGTGAGGAATAAGCTTTTTCTTCTTGCATTTCCACAAAAACTAGCTTATATAAAAACTAAGCTGTAAAAGTTCTTTTCTACAAATTTATCAAAAATTTGGTTTAAGACTTATGCATAAATTAATGTGAATTCACATATATGCTAATACTATATCATGGACAAGTTTTTTTCTAAACATATTATTCATAAAAGAAATTACTATATTAGTTCTCCTCTACAGAATTTGAAATTTATATTTTAGGTTATTTTAAATATGAATTTTAATGAATATAGTTATATCAAGGTTATTTTAAATTCTTTTTCAAAAATTATAAATTTGAAAAACAATATTATGAGTTAACGTCATATAATAAAACTTTTTTCACTAATTTTGATTATTTAAATTCTTATAATGTTACCTTGAAAATTTAAACATTTAAATAAAAATAATATTGATTGAATTAATAGTTTTAAATTTATTAATTTTTATCATTGAGAAATCCTTATAGTTAAATTATTATTATTTTAAATACTATAAGTAGCTTTAACTTTAATTTTAATGTAAAGATTTTAAATATTATAAATTGGCGAAGGTAAAGAGTGAATTGCGCTGTGACCCAAAAAGAAGAGACACCAAAAATGGGCTTTTATTTTTTGCATCCAATAACGTGAACCTTATTATTAATGCCAAATAATAAAAATGTCTTCTTTAAATAATTTTTAAATAAGAGTTGTGGTGTAGGTTAGAATGTAGTCTAGATTTGTTATTCTAGAACACAATTCTGGATTTGATTTTCTAGAATATCTTTTTAAGTTATGCTTTTAGAATAGCTTTCTATAATATGTTTTTGGATTTTTATTTTCTGTAATTCTTTTTTCAAAATATATTTTTAAACCTGTTTTTCAGAATGTATTGCGAATTTGTCTTTTCATAATAAGATTTTAATTTTTCAATTCTCACCGAATTTCATTTTCAGAACGCAAAAAATTGTTTTTCAAAATGTATTATTCAATTTCAGATCTCCAATTCCAGAACAAAGGGTGTTTCTGAAATTTCAAAAATTGATAGGGTTCTGGTTAGAATTTATTGGGTGCAGGAAGCAAAAGTCCCAATAAGGGGGGTTGTGAAGAGAAAGAGTTAAAGGTGGAAAATGGCTGTTTCTTCCTGCACCTCCATACCTTCTTCTCTCACCTCCATATATTTTCAAATTTCCAAAAATGCCTTTCAATACTATTCCAAATTACGTAATCTGGAAGTCATTTTTCAAATTTGTAATTAGCTTCCAGATTACATAATCCGGAAGTCTTTTTTCATATGCATGATTAATTTTCGAATTACATAATCTGGAAGTCTTATTTAGCTTCCAGATTATGTAATCCGGAAGTCTTTTTTCAAATGAGTTTCCGGATTACATAATCCGGAAACTACTATATAGGGATGACATAAGAAGGATAAAAATGTATTTTCAAGTTGTGTATGGAGGTGCAGGAAGAAACAGTCGTGGAAAATAAGTTAAAAATAAATGGGCCTGGAGGTATAAAGAACCCCAAGTGTAAGACTTGCTAATTGGGCTGGGATTGGGTTGGAATGGAAAACATTGAGTGTGGAAGGAATAGATAAGGCCATGGTTTCAGCTATGGTGCATAATTTGCAGAGAGAGAAGAACAGAAGATGGCGCAAACGCTGGCAATGCCCGTGGCATCCTCACTCGCCATAATCTCCAATACTCGTCTCTCTAACACAGTCTCCGTTACCGTTTTGAATCCTCACACTCCAAAGGTAACAATACACAGTTAGGGTTTCGTGTTTGGCACAGTAAAACATGAATTGGAGGTGTGTGTGCAGGTTCAGGGCTTGAGCATCAAGTGCGCTCGTGTTGGCGGTGTGGAGATTCCGAACAACAAGCGAATTGAGTACTCGCTGCAGTACATTCATGGAGTTGGGAGGAGCAGAGCGCGACAGATTCTGTGTGATGTAAAGATGGATAACAAAATTACAAAGGAGCTCACTGAGGAGGACCTCGTCATTCTCAGGGACGAAGTCTCCAAATACATGACTGAAGGAGACTTGGTAAGGAAAGATACTGTCATTAATTTTTTCTTTTCCTTTTTCTGTTAGTTTCCTTGTGAATTGTAACTGACTGAATTTCGATGTCGTTGGGGCCTCAGAGACGATTCAATGCGATTAATATAAAGAGACTGAAGGACATTCAGTGCTACAGAGGAATAAGGCATATTCAGGGGCTTCCTTGCAGAGGCCAGCGAACCAAGAACAATTGCAGGACCTTGAAGGGTAAGAAGGTTGCAATTGCCGGCAAAAAGAAAAAGTAAACACTTTTTATTTTTTGTGTTGTTGTGTTTTTAATGTTAATCTTGTAAGAAAAAATAATGTCCACTTCAATTCGATTGTTTTGTTTAAGTCTCGTGTAATTTATTGGATTTGGAAGTTCAACTAGTGTTACCTGGCAATGTATCCCATGAATCACTCTCCATTGCTTGAGCATGTTGAAAATTTATTTCTGGGCAGACAGACTTACGTAATGTACAACCATAGATTAAAGATATTACAAATAAGGGTTTCTTTCAAAAAAATTCGTTATAAACACTTTTAGTAGAAGAAAATAAGAAAAAAATGGAAACAAGTTTCTTTATAAATTTTAACAGTGACTTATAAATAAGTTAAAAACAATAGAAGACATTAGCTATAATATAAAAGGGTTTCTACAAATTCTTTTATGGATAAGTTAATTTGAAGTCATAGAGAAACTTATTTATTTGTTTATTCCCATGTAGAATGCTTAGGGAGAATTTTCTCTAAACAGACCCTAGGTGGTGTTGGGTTTAATGGATTGTTTGGATCCTACTTCCTAGCTATTTTATGGTTGTTATGCTTAGCACTTGGATATTTTGAGTGGTTCTTGGTTTGGTAGAGTAATACAAAATGTTCGAATGTAGTGTCTTGAGGCTTAGCGAATGTCATGAAAAATGCTTCAGTCTGAGACTAGTTGGAGTTGGTTTGTTTTACTACTTTGTTCCTAGCCGCTTTATATTTCGTTATACAATAGGTGTTGTTTAAATGTAAAGGATTTGTATGCTTGATCATAGGATCATTTTTGGTGTGGAAAACTTGTAAAAAATGTTTGATTATAGTCTCTTGAAGTCGGCAAATTTCATCAATTTTGTTTGAAATGTTTTTTCAACTTTGCCACTGCCTATTGGAATGTTCTCTGCTATCAGCTCTATTTTGTCAATTTTCTTCAATTGCTACCTTTTTAGTTAATCCACTTTTAATTTTCTTAGATTTTTACCAGTCCTGCATAGATGTCCTATATCAGTGCAGTTTTTATTTTATACCTCTTAGCATACTTGAATATGCGTTGTTCAATTGTTTTCATGTCAACTGATTTCATGCTGAACATCCAAATAACATAAAAATAGGTGCTTTTAAATTATTAACCAATCATAAACTTGTCAGTGCTGCATTTTACTCATTGACACCAGCTGGTGTGATCTTACTAACGTAAACTCTTTCGTAACTTGCTGGGATACAACTAAACAAGTAATCTTCGCTTTGTAAAGCGCACAATAATATTAGGATGTATCATTCTTTAAATTAAAATACTAATATTGAATGAAACCTTTATAGATCGAAATAAGCATTTTTTAAGCATTTTTTTTTGGCTAAGTTTAAGAAGTTATCTTTAGTACGATCAATCTTTGTCCAACCGAGAAAATATGCAGGGTTTGATGCTAATCTAAATTCCGACTGCACATGCTAAGGTATTTAAACCAGTGTCACACCGATAAGAATATGATTGACAAAGTACAACCATTTGCCATCAATAACAACTACATATCCTTCAAAAGGTGGGAAGGTGGGGATGTCGAGGAATTGTGTGCTCGTACCCAAAATGCTGCAATACACACTTTGACAAATGATTGTGAGCACATCCTGAGATAGATATATCATGAAAACATGAATATTGTTTCAAACGACAAACTAGAACGATGATAATCTTAAGGACTTCGGAGCACCCCAGCATAGGTAAGATAATCTATTTGCATGCACACAACGCCAACTATACTTATATTATGTCAAGTGACAATTGGATGTCCGAAGAGCTCATGCACACAACGCCAACTATACTTATATTATGTCAAGTGACAATTGGATGTCCGAAGAGCTCCTGATATGTTTGATTGATATCCCCATTTCCTATAGGTAATGTTTATATATTCATGCCTAATCCATCACAAACTCAACATTATTCACATATTTGATTGAATGACATAACCTCCTAATTATTTTGTTTGTGCAAAGCAAGTATTCCCGGTTGATCATACATGTGATAAGTCGATAAGTGTTAAGTCGATAAGTGTGACAACACTCCATACGTACCCACCACATACTCTCAAAATAACAAGAAGTATAACATACTAATATGAGTCACTTTTATCAATACATATTAAGCATCCAACTAGATGAAACAAATAAGCATGAGTTATGCACTCCTATCTATGAAAACCGATGCACTCCTTGTATACCTCACAACCAACCGTCAATCTCTTTCTAACTTCCACTTCTGGGTTTGGAAAATAGAGGAAACCACGAAACCAACCACAAATAAAACACAACATAGCACTCATCTCTTCAACGGAAGTGGCGATTCAATGTGATTGTCGCCAACTATGGGCAATGCAGTTCCGCCAGAACTCTTGCACTCAAAGAACGAAAGAAGGCAAAGGGTGCAATGGAGGGGGGTGTAGTACAAGAGAAGAAGAAGCAGAGAAGTAGGGGTAATTTCATCTTTTCATATATCCTATGGGAGGTTTTAAATTTATGGGGCTGCAGATGCAGAAGCCCGAGTTCAATCCCGAAAGTAAACCTGGGATTAGCCCAGTATAATCTCACTTTCCACATGGGCAGCAACTGTGGAACTATGAGAAAATTATTCTGTAGAATGCAAACCTTTTCTCTTTTGAAATGGTTAAATCCAAGGCATCAGAATGAAAAGCATGCGCTTGCCACCATACCATGCTCAAGTTGTTAGTATGTGCTTTATCTTTATATACACACCAAACCCTTTTCCCCTTTTATTTCATTTAGTTAATGTGAATGGTTAAGTATGATTAATTCAATAGTCGGATTCGTTTCAAAATATTAATATCGATTACGCATAAAAAATAAAGTAAATACTGAAGCTAAAAAAACACATATTTTGAATAAAATCCTTGTTCTGTTTGCTAGGATTGTGTTGTTTAAGAAAAAGGATGTGAATAAATATCTATGATTTGGATTAAGGGATGTGCAAGAAAGGAAGAGAGTGGTTCTGCATGAAGAGTAATTTCTCTCATCATCCTCATATGCAAAAATCTGAGGAAAAAACACATAGGATGGTGGTGTTTTTCTTTTTTTTTTTTACCTTCTTTTATGCTGTCATTCATGCAATTATATATATATATATAATAATATATTTTATTTTTATTATTTTTCATCATAATTATCATATTATGATATTTCATACTTTATTCTATATATTTTTTCTCTTTATGAATAAATTTGTTTACAATTCACTTTATATATAATATTTTTTATTATAAAATGTCCTATAAAATATGTATATACAATCTAAATCAATAAATATAAAAAAACTTTCAAAATATATAAATAAATATAATAATAAATTTGTATATATTTAAATTATATTATTTTTATGATTTTTTTCATATTTTGATAATTCAGATGTTTATTCTCTCAAATTCTCGCATTATTTTTTAATTCAAACACAACTTTAGAGTCTTAGTTTTTATAGTCTTAGTTTTTATAGATAGAAACAAAAAAATTAGGAGACTACACTAACAATAATCAGTTAGTTTTTTTGGTTTGAAAAATGTTATTATTGATAGAGTCACCAAACAAGTTAGTCATATATGACCCAATCAAACAAGAGTAAAAAGTAAATGTGTGTTTCTTCCTGCACTATCACTTTAAAAATCCCGAAACTACTCTGCATTTTATTTCAAAACTCAGCTTACATGCAGTGTGTGGGTTGCAGGTGAGATCATGGAGATTGCTGCAGTAAAGATTGATTTTGGAGGAAGTATGGTGGAGCTGTTGGTGTATTGAGAAGGCTTCATTGGTTGTTTAAGGTTAAAAAATGAGTTGCCTTATATTGTTTTGAGTTGGGTATGGTGGCGTGCGTCTTTCTGAAAATCTAGTTTCAGGAATGAATTCTGGAATTTGTATTTTAAGATGGGAAAATGAATTCTAGAATTACAAATCTGTAAGGAAAAAAATGCATTTTGGAATAGGATGTTCTAGAATAAAAAGTTGTTCTCCAGAAAAAGAAAAAAAAATCATTCCAGAATGGGTGCTCCTTAATGCAAAGTTCTTTCCTAGAATAGGCCTTTCGGAAAGACAAAAACATTCATTCCAGAATCATTTTCGTCATTTAACCTTTTTGATGAGCTGCAGGAAGAAGAATGATGGGTGCAGGAAGAAACACTCAGAGTAAATTCGCTAGGCCTGGTCCAAAAATTCTATAAATTAGCCTATTAGGACAGACCAAAATCGACTGTTTAATTTTTTAATTATTATATAAAATTGAAAAAATAATTCATAATAATATTGGGTTAAATAGGTTCTATTTTTTAGAAGCATATTTTTTTAAAGTTAATTTGACCCCGTTCTCTTTAGTCCAATTCCATAGGCCAAATTTTGAGCTTCACCTGTTGGATAATTTTACTTCCTAATTCACTTATTTTCCCGATTTTAGTTTCTGAGGCCCATAAATTAATGTGAGTATCGATGTTATAGTTATAGGTGAATCAGTGGATTACGTACTTTTCTAAATATTAATAATTATTTAAAGACTTCTTACTTTGCAATTAGAATTATCAATTAGGATAATACATATCGACCTGTATCGAATACTTATAGTTTTCTATATAAACATTAAAGATATTTAGTTTTATAGTTTTATTTGATGTTTGAGTTGTGCAGTAATGCAGATGAAATATTTTCTTATATTTTTTAATCTTTTAATTTTTTTAATTCGTGCTTACCTTATATTTTTATTTAATGTTATAGTTGGCATTTTTTGCTTTTTATTTTTATAAATAAGTTAAAAGTTTATTCTCATTTCTTAAGAAAATTAATTTTTTTATTTTTTATAACTGAACCTGTGGACATGGTCCATCATTTCAGAGGTAAACTATATACTATAAATGCAAAAAAAACAACTAGACTCTTTGTAGAGCTTATTTTTACTTCAACTATGTTGATGTTGTGTCAGACACAAGATTGCACGTTTATTTTTGTGCAAAAGATTTGTGTAGGAGTCCTTTTTTTCTGGGTAGAACTTCGAAGCATGTTTGTTTTTTATTCTGGGCTATGATTTTGTTTTAGGGCAAATTGAGGTCTAAATTTGTGCTGATGCGCAACTCATGGCACCACTCGCACGAGCTCACTTATGTGTTGTCATTATATTTTACACCAAAATATGATTTTTCTTGGTTGATTGGAATTGACATTGTTTAAACAAAGTGTCTTGTCGCAAGAAGCTAACAGCTCATTGTTCTGAACCACTCTTAGGACCACTAACAATTTGCCTTGAAAAGAGTTAAAATCTAGTAATAGTAGCAATCTTGTGATGTGGTGTGTCACAGTGATATTGATTTGAACCTTTTCATGTCCCAAAAGCTTAAAATGAAGCACAATCACATATTCAAGAAATACATTAGAGGCAGCAACATGTGGGCACAAACCAAACATCCCACGAGAGGGTTTGGACAATGTGTGAATTATTATTTTGGTTGACATAAAATCATAACTATTTATGTGCCGTAGTGGGGTTCCTTTGTACTCATATTCAGAGACCTTACTCATGACATTCCTTGTCTACTTATAAGTGCATATATATATATATATATATATATATATATATATATATATATATATATATATATATATATATATTTCTTTTTTATGGTGTACATTTTGATGAAGGGCCTCTTCCTTTGTTCGATAATGACCTCCTCAAAAGGGACCTCAACTAATGCAAAAATCTCTTCTTCACTAAGTTATAAGATTAATGCCCCTTCCCAATACATGAAATAATTAAATAAATTCCTTCTAAAATCAAAACAAGGGCAAAAAACTACATTTGAGACCATTCTACCAATTGGACATTATACTAGCAAAACAAAATCTTCTTGTTTTCTACGGAATTGATTTTAAAATATTCCAAGAAAAAAAATCTCAATAAAAATCTTTAGTTTTCCCATAGATATTATCTCATGAAAATATTAAATTCACTAAACAAACAACCCCATGTATATTAAAGATTGTTTTCGAAAATAAATTCACACCCTTGGGAAATCAATTTTCATTTAAAACTTATTAAGTTTTGAAAATAATTTGGAAACAAGTTTAAAGTAAGAAACGGTTTATGAGATGTTTTTTCACTCTCTCTTTTTCAAGTGCTTTGTAGAGAAAGTCTTAGAAAACAGAAATATGTTTTTGAAAACAATAAAAGCAATCCAAATTTTTACAATTTGAGAAGTATGAGAAATTTCCAACTATGGTGAGTGAGATAAGGCTTTATGGTTTGTTGATGAGTATGGGAATTTCCTAAATCTCATGATGTACATGGCACTTCTTAAATAGGCATTATCAGAAAGCTAGTTGTAGATTCTAATTATGTGGGTTATATGATCCTACTTGATTAGCATCCATGTGGTCGGGCACTAAGAACATTATGGAAAATCTTCGAAAAGGAGTTCCACTGCACCTACAACAACAATTGCCATGGCCAATCGCGATTTAACATTATAGAATTCAACATTATCTAAGAACATATATGTCCTACTAGCCTTAACTTTCACGCGATTTAAACCAGAAGATTTGCACCCTCTTATTCCATTTTGTCTTTTATTGTTTACCTATAGTAGCAACCACTACATTCATCGAACGATTGCTTAATTAACGGGGGGCATGGAATTTTAGTCAGAAATGATGTAAAAATTCAAATTTTGAAATCAAAATATAACTATATTTTAGAGTATGTATACATTCAAGTCATCGAGCTGGATATTATGTTGTCTGTTTATGAATTACAGATGGAGAACCAGTGAGGTGGCGTTGTAAGAGGATAGGAGTAGCAGGCCCCTTGAAGAAAAAGAGAGAAAACAAGAAACAATAGGGCTGAGACGGAAGAATAAGATGGTTTTGAGAAAAGTGATTATGACATATTTCAGAAAAGTGCATGGGTCCAAGAGTTTGGCAACCAGATAGTTTTGCCTATATGATGCCTCTTTTCTGTAAGCTTAGACAGCATAATGAAGACTTTTATTATTTAATTGATTTGTAGGTAAGTTGGAAGGGCTGAATTGTTCCACATTAGTTTGTGGTGCACCCAATAACAAAAATGGTAGAATGTAAGTGTTGGGGAAGATTGTCCCCTCTATTGGAACCTCATGTTGGGGTTTCAGTTTCCTCCTTTGAACATCACTACTCGCCTCTTAATTCTTATCTTCTACACAAGGGAAACCTCAACCCTCAAACCACTTTTTTACATATCCAAACTTTTTAATATTATATTCATGTAACAATTCGGTGTTAGGTAGAGATGATGGTTAAAAACAGAAACTTATTGCCTTTTGTTGCATGTAACAGCTACATAGACTTTACTGCAATTGGGTGGAAGAGAACTCGTTTAAATAATTAACCTCCTGCAGAGTATATATGAACCCTTCACCTGCACATCAAAATAAATAAATCGATAACGTTTAGGGTTTGGTCAAGTCCGTGAGGTGTAATGGCTGTGTTTTTACCAAAGTATAGTCAATGAATAATTTCTTAATTTATCCTTAATAACCTTTAAAATGATAATTTTGAAATGGGGTGAAATCTTTATTGATATTTTGGCACTTATTAGCAATCACTTCTTAAACCGTTGTATGGTTGTGGTTATAATTGAAATGCATTTATGAGTTAATAATGTGAAGATAATGAAGTATGCAATGGCAGAGTATATTAACCTCCCCAAGATCATCATATAGTAGAAAATGTTGGAGCACTAGATCTACACATTGATGGCATGGAAATTGAAGTTGTAAGTATTTTCTCTTTGTTATGATATTTATGTCACTAGTATTAATGTTCAACTATGAAATCAATTATTATGGTTGTGGGGAAGTGGTTTTGTTCCCCTCTGGACAAGCTTAGTTGGAAACAAATGTAGCTTTTTCCCAACATGTGGACACCACTCAATAAATAACCCTTCAAACCTTGTCAAACAATGCATTACTTACTCATAAGCTCACACAACTAAAAACTCTCATCACTCTCATTTAAGATTCAAGTTAAAAAACTTAAGCAAACACATTAAAACTTGCAATATTTTCTCAACAAGACGATTTTCAATGGAAGAAAACACAAACAAACCCTATATCTCAAGAATCCAATTGCCTTACTTCTTCCTGTATCTTATTTATTGTCTTTTCAATAACAAATAGTAATCGTTTATTGTTGCTTTATTAAAACAAAAAGTGGAGATAATATGAGGAAATAAAGAGGGGTGATTTTTATCCATATCTTACAGTTACAGATCATATACGCAACGTGTATTTAAATCTAAACCACACGAAGGTTCCTTACCAATTTATTTTCGGATCTAAGGGCTACTAATACTTCTACCAAAACTTTGAGAGGGACATTGGTCACTGGTACCATATCAAAGTTTTTCTTTCCTCGTTTTCCTTTTTATTCATTAAAATACACATGGATCAATATGCATTGTTGAGTCTGAAACATGAATTTGACATAATATTTTAGAAATAATTCTAATGAATACTTTTAAAGATATTCATCACATAAATCAATCGAATTCATTTTATGTATTTTTTTAAATACATTATCTGTGATACTTTTTCATTTAATTTTTCTATAAGGTAGTAGGAGGATTTATGAGAAGGGTGGTAAATGAATAAAAAGAAAGAGGATTAGTGATTAAATTTTATTAGATATTATAAAATTTTGTAAATCACATTTTTCCTTAATAAACTCTATTCATAATCATAGAAGAACTCTACTAGTAATTTTATCGTTTTGAATAAATTTTTAACACATAATATAGAGAGTGATAATATTAACGTGTCTCTTTTAATAATGCTCTTTAAAATTCTAAGTTTATTTAATAACTAGCCCTACTTTTAATACTAATATTATTTATGGTGTCGAGGATCAAAATGAAATTTTAATCAAAATATTAAAATATTACAAAAAAAATTATCAGTAAAATAAATTAATAATTAAAGTATTTTAAAATTACATCATCCCTTATACACAAAAAGAGACGTTCTTTAACCTAAAACTCGCACTACAAGAAAATCATAAAATAGAAACTAATTTTTAGAAACCAAAATAATTAGTTGCAATAGTAATCATTTTATAAACTAAAAAAAAATATTTTTAAATTAGTTTCTCATTTTTCGTATATAATGCAACATATTTTTATTTTTAATTTTTTCATTATTATTTTTATTTTATTTAACCCAAGTCTCTTAGTGATAAAAAAACTTTAATTACTAAATCAAACAATTTCTTTTGTCATATTATAATTTTTATTATACTTATTATTATTAATAATATCATTTATATTATTAATATTAATAATATCATTTATATTATTTATATTATTAATATTATTAACATCATTTATATTATTTATATTATTTATTTTATTAATATTATTTATAATATAAATATTATAAAATATTATTAATATTTTTAAATATTGTTAATATTTTTAAATATTGTTAATATTTTTAATATTATTAATATTATAAATATTAATAATATTAATAATATTAATATTAATATTAATATTATAAATAATATAAATATTATAAATATTGTACTGGTAGGCTAAAATCGAGAGGTTTTAGGCCGAGAACAACATTGAATAAACAAGGGAAAAAGGTTGAAACCGAGAGGTTTAAACCGAAACCTGAAAGGATAATAAAAATCATAATAAAGCCCAATTTAAATAAGGAACTTGCACAAGGGGGTGTAAAAGTAATAAAGAGGTGTGAGAAGAAAGTCCAAAAAATACTGTTGAAGGCCCATCAACGAAACCCTATAAATAGGAGGTCAACACAAGAAAAAGGTAAGAGTGATTTTATCTGATGAACATTAAACCTTTTCTGACTTTGGCATCGGAGCGACTTGCAGGTACCCCCCACCTGTTGTGAGGAGAAGCCGAGAGCACCAGCCGAGAGCACCATCAAGGAGAGAAGTACCCGGCCCAAGACAGTATGCAGCCCAAGATTGAAGGATTAGTCTTGATTAACCCGTTTCAAGTGTTCTTGGTCCTTGTTGTAAGAACATTTTGGCGCCCACCGTGGGGCCGAGGGTCAGTTGAGAAGGGTTAAAGACAAGACGAGTCAAGGAGGAGAACAAGGTGGAGATCGGGAAGACAATGTTAACATGCCAATGGCAATGTTGGTCCAATTACAAAAAGAATTCGAGATGTTAAAAAAGAATAATGAAGAAGAATTGAGTATGTTAAGAGCCGAAAACGCACACATGAGGAGAAAGTTACAAGAGGAGACGGTTTTGAATTCATCTTTCGAAACTGTCCAACCAGGGATACAGGTGAACGAGAGGATGTATAATGAAAACTCTCAAACCAGAAGAAGATGGCTTGAAAACTCTGGGGTTTGTGCAGGAACATCTTCCAGAAAACATCCGTTTTATGATGTTATAGTCGATACTCCGTTGCCTGACAATTGGAAGAACTTAACCATTGACAAATATGATGGAAGTACGGATCCTGATGAGCATATTGCAATATATACTACTCAAATCAGCTTGTATACATGGAATGATGTTGTTATGTGCAGAGTATTTCCTACAACTCTGAAAGGGGCAGCATTGAGCTGGTTTACACGCCTCCCACCTTTGAGTATAGATTGTTTTGATACGTTGATAGAAAAGTTCGGTGCTCAATTTGCGACTAGTCGCCCCCATCATTTAACGTCAATCGCCTTAGTGAACATAAGACAAGAGAAAGGAGAGTCTTTAAGAATGTTCATGGAACGTTTTGGAAAGGTTGCTTTGGGAATCCGAAATCTTAGTCCAGAGGTCACCATGCATCATATGATAACGGCATTAAAACTGGGACCATTTGCCGATAGTCTTTGCAAGAAACCTGCGATCAATCTGGATGAACTAAGGCAACGGGCATCAAAATTTATGCAAATGGAAGAATTAAGGGAGTTTCGAAACCAAGTAAGGGTTGATGGAGGCGAGAAGAGGGTGACAGAAAGAGAACATCCGCCTGTTGCAAGAAGAGCCCGAGAAGAATTCAGAGCTCGAAAGTTCCAGCAATACACACCTCTAAATACGAACAGAGCAAGAATTTTACAGGAAGCCATGGCAGCCGAAATAATACCATCACCAAGAAAAGCGAGAACACCAGAAAGGGCAGACCGCACCAAACATTGTGAATATCATAAAAATCATGGTCATCATACAGAAGAATGTATTGGGTTGAAAGATAAAATAGAAGAGTTGATTCATGCCGGACAGTTAAAACGTTTTGTTCAAAGGGGAAATTCAAGAGTATGGTTAAGTCCAGAGAGAGATACGAGGGGGCGAGAGCTGGGTGAAAGAAGGTTTGAAAGGTTGGAAAGGAGAGAAAAACAAGTGGAAAAAAGAGACGAAAGAAGGGTTGGAAGGCCAGACGAAAGAAGAGATAGAATATATCAAAACACTCAATCAGTAAGACGAAGCAGAGAGCGAAGTTTGGGAAGACCGGTTAGGGGGTTTATAAATACGATCTCAGGAGGTTTTTCTGGGAAGGAATCCTCATCTGCACGAAAGCAACATTGGAGAAATATCAGGTCTGTTAATCATGTTTTCAAAAGAAGAACTTTACCACCAATGCTTTTCACAGACGAAGACTTCCAAGAAATTGATCCAGATCATGATGATCCTATGGTAATCACGGTTGAAATAGCCGAATATGCTGTCATGAAGACCCTGGTTGATCAAGGGAGTTCGGTCGATATCTTGTTTTGGGATACGTTCAAAAGGTTACATTTGAGAGAAGAAGACATAGTGCCTTTTCGAGAACAAATCATTGGCTTTTCAGGCGAAAGAGTTAACACAAAGGGATATGTTGATTTGGTGACAACATTTGGAAGAGGTAGCAAAGTTAGAAAAATTAAAATCTGATATCTGGTAGTGGACGCATCCACATCATACAATGTGTTGTTAGGACGATCTTCCTTAAATAAGTTAGGAGCAATCGTGTCAACACCACATTTGGCCATGAAATTCCCAACAGAAAAAGGAGAAATAGCTACAGTTTATGTCAATCAAAGAGATGCTCGAGAATGTTATGCAGCAGGTTTAAAAATGAATTTGAAGGTGGATAAAGAGGTTGAAAAAATAGTAGCCATGGTGGACTTGGATCCCAGATTGAATGAGGAAAGACTGGAACCAAAAGAAGAAACAACAGCAGTACTGTTAGGCCAGGACGACAGACAATGCACTTATGTCAGTGGAAGTATGCCTGATGAATTGCTTAGCAAACTTATCACACTGTTGCGTAGTAATAAGGATTTATTTGCCTGGCGGCCGTCTGATATCCCTGGAATTGATCCAGAGGTAATGTGTCACAAATTATCTGTTTGCCAGGAAGCAAAGCCAGTATCTCAAAAACGAAGAAAGTTAGGAGAAGAACGACGACAGGCAGCAATTGAAGAAACTCAAAAGTTAATACAAGCCGGTTTTATCCGAGAAGCGAAGTATACCACGTGGTTGTCTAATGTGGTACTCGTCAAAAAACCAAGTGGACAATGGAGAATGTGTACAGATTACACCGATTTGAACAAAGCTTGTCCGAAAGACACATATCCATTGCCTAACATAGACCGACTAGTTGATGGGGCATCTGGCCAAGAGATGATGAGTTTCCTTGATGCTTATTCGGGGTATAATCAAATACAGATGTATGCACCTGATATCCCGAAAACAGCTTTCACCACTGATGTTGCAAATTATTGTTATAAAGTCATGCCTTTCGGCTTGAAGAATGCTGGGGCAACATACCAAAGATTGATGGATAAAGTGTTTAAAGAACAGATTGGAAAGAACCTAGAAGTGTATGTTGATGACATGGTTGTTAAATCAAATGAGATACAGAAACACCTGGAAGACCTTGAAGAAGTGTTTGCTCAAATAAGGAAATACAATATTCGACTTAATCCAGAAAAATGCGTTTTCGGCGTCAGAGGAGGAAAAATTTTGGGATTTATGTTGACAAACAGAGGAATTGAAGCTAATCCTGACAAATGTGAGGCAATCATGCAGATGGGAAGACCAAAAAATCTAAAAGAAGTACAAAGGCTAGTAGGGAAGTTGAATTCACTATCAAGATTTCTGCCAATATTGGCTGAGAAAACTAAACCGATTATAAACTTGTTGAAAAAATCTGAAAATTTTGTGTGGAGTGAACAATGTGAGCAAGCTTTATCTCAAATAAAGAGCATGGTGGCTGAACCTCCAGTTTTAGTAAAACCTATACCCAATCAACCCATCATAGTCTACTTAGCTACTTCAAATGCAGCAATAGGAGCCGCTTTAATCCAAGAAAACCCAGAGCAGAAACCGATATATTTTGTGAGTAGAACCCTACAAAATGCCGAAACCAGATATCCCAAAGTTGAGAGAGTTGCCCTAACATTAGTGTATGCTGCAAGACGCCTTCGACCATACTTTCAGAATCATCAGGTAATAGTGAGAACAGATTTTCCAATATCTAAAATTTTAAAAAAACCAGAGCTTGCAGGTCCAATGGTGACATGGTCAATGGAGCTTTCGGAATATGGAATCAAATACGAACCAAGAGGACCAATCAAAGCCCAATCTCTTGCAGATTTTATCATTCAGATGTCAACATCAGCACAACAGGACCAGTGGACTTTGTATGTAGATGGCGCGTCAAGCAAAAGAGGAAGCGGAGCAGGAATAGTACTTGAAGGACCCGATAACTTCCAAGTCGAAATGGCGCTCAAATTCGAGTTCAAAACATCCAACAATCAGGCCGAATATGAAGCTCTTGTTGCAGGATTGTTATTAGCTAGAGACATGGGAGTGGAAATTGTCCTTTGCAAAACGGATTCACAGCTGTCGGTGGGACAAGTGCACGGGGAGTATCAGGTAAAAGACCCTTTGTTAATGAAATATTATCATAAAGTCTTAAATATTATGCAATGTTTTAACAAGGCCGAGATGAAATACATTCCAAGAGAATTAAATATGAAAGCAGATTCATTGTCTAAGTTAGCAAGCCAACAGAGACAAGTGCAACACAATTCCATCATACAACAAACCCTCAGTCATCCGACAGTTAGTCTCGACGAATGCTTCAATATTGTAACAGCCAAAGATGACTGGATAAACACATACATCGAAATCATAAAGACCCAGGAGCAAGGTGTTCAGCCGGATGTCAAAATAGCAAAGAAAGTCGCCAATTTCATTTTAATCGGTGATGAGCTATATAAAAGGGGATACTCTGTGCCCTTGTTAAAATGTTTGACCAAAGAACAAGCAGAATATGTGGTCAAAGAACTTCATGAAGGAATTTGTGGACTGCATTGTGGAGCTCGAACAATGGCAACAAAGGTTTGTCGAGCTGGTTATTATTGGCCAACAATCCGAGAGGACTGTGAAGTTTATGTCAAAACATGTAGAAAATGCCAAGAGTTTGGGAGCTTAAATCATATCCCAGCGCAAGAGTTGCAAGAAATCATATCTCCATGGCCATTTGCAAAATGGGGAATTGATATACTTGGCCCATTCCCACTTGGACGAGGCCAAACAAAATTCATGATAGTAGCTGTCGACTACTTTACAAAATGGATAGAAGCAGAAGCATTGACAAAGATAACGGCACAGCAAGTCCAAACGTTTATATGGAAAAATATAATATGTCGATTCGGCATCCCACATACTATTGTAAGTGACAATGGCCGACAATTCATTGACAAAAAACTTATGGAATTTTATGCAGATTTGGGAATCAAGCCCACAACCACTTCGGTCGAACATCCACAAACGAATGGACAAGCTGAAGCCGCAAACAAGGTTATTCTTGGACAATTAAAAAAGAGGTTGGGGACTGCTAAAGGATTATGGGCAGAGAAATTACCGGAGATTTTATGGGCGTATCGTTGCACACCGCAAACATCAACTGGGGAAACGCCGTTCAATCTCACTTACGGAACAGACGCAATGTTACCAGTAGAAGTTAATGAACCCACATTAAGAAGACAAATGGAAGACTGGAATATCAACAATGAGTGTTTGAGAACCGATCTTGATCTTATTGAAGAACTTAGAGAAAAAGCAAAAATAAAAGAGACTGCAGTCAAACGAAGAGCAATGAAGAGATTTAATGCAAAAGTCAGATTTAGGGCTTTTAAAGAAGGGGATCTGGTGTGGAGAATGCGAACTGATGCTCGAAAGGATCCACGACATGGAAAATTGGCATCCAATTGGGAAGGACCTTTCAGAGTGCTAGAAAACTTACAAAATGGAGCTTATAGGTTAGAAACTTTGGAAGAGAAAATGATACCGAGAACCTGGAATGCAAGTCATCTAAAATTTTATTTTAGTTAGAATGGATGTAAATTACTTATCATATAATGAAGAGGAATTCTCAAGAAACAATCCGTTTTGTTATCTTCCATTATGTACATATACATCTTTCGTCTCTCGGCCTTGGATGCTTTCACTTCAGGTGAAATCCCACCCGAGAATAAAACTACATAAACTTTCGGCTTTGGATGCTTTCACTTCAGGTGAAATCCCACCCGAGAATAGATTTACATAGTTTTCTTGGGTTTGGATGCTTTCATTCCAGGTGAAATCCCACCCGAGAATCGATCTACATAATTTTTTCGGGCTTGGATGCTTTCATTTCAGGTGAAATCCCTCCCGAACAAACATATATAATTCTCATTCTTGAAAATCTTCAAATCACATGAAAACCGAAAGATCAGAATTAGTTTTCGTTTTTTGAAAATTCCTACTATCAGAATCTTCCTTTAAAAAATTTGTCAATTTTAAACATTTTATTTCAAACGAAAACCGAAAGATCAGAGTTAAAACCCAATTCCAAAAATCGAAAGTCACTCGTACAACTTACATTACTAAACCGACAGTTGCATATTCCAGTCAATAATATATCAATTATGAATCAACCTTAATAAATTAAAGGTTTTTGATTAATAATTTTATACTTCACAATTTTGACTAATATATAAAAAAAAAAACGAAAGGTCCAAGTCATAACAGTCAATATCTTCATGCTCCAACAAAATGTCATCTTTAAATTAATAATCATTAAAACCGAGAGGTAAACTCAAATAATTCTAGCATCTCTAACGCTTTCAACAAAAGAACCCAAAAACTAGCAAGCCTCAACGATTATAACAGAATTATCAGAACATAACAAAGGATAAAATTACGATGATAACCACAAAAGCTTAAACATTTATATTAACAAAAGTTCCCAATAAAGGAATTACATCACGAATGCAAATATCCAACAAGCTTAGCATTCCAAAACAATTATACTTCTCCACAAGTAACCGAGAAGTATCCGACAAACTAAACCTTAAAACCCTATACCTAATTTTCAATATTAATATCTTCAGCATCATTATCTGGAATCTCATTAGCAGGAACTAGCTCACCATTATAAAAGTCCTTCTTAACATCAAAATTACCTTCATCAATAGGAATTTTATAAAAGTATTTTGCTTGTTGAAGAGCCTTCTCAAAGCCAAGTTTGTGTTGTTCAAATATAAAACTTTCGGCTTCAAAAACATTGGTCTTTAGCTGATTAATCTCCTCATCCATAAGTTTGATGGTGTTCTTGTCAGATTCATTAGCAGAAGATAGCACCGATACCTTCTCGGTCAAAAGTTGATTCTCCTTGCACAATTGAGCATTCTCCGTTATACATTTCAGGTTTTCATTCTTCAAATCAGAAATTTCTTTTCCAAGACCTTCATTTTCGATTTCTTGTTGTTCTTTCTGTTTCGTCACCTTCTCTAACTCCAATGATAAAGAGTTCAACCTATCCTTATACTCAGCAACATCATTCTTCAGCTTCTCAAATTCGGACAACGACACGCAGTTTCCATTCTTCTCTTTCATCATTTTTCCAATCAAAAGATTTCTACTTGATAATTCAATAACAGAATCCGCTAATGAAGCAGCATCCATATTCTTCAGCATATTGTAAGTTGATTCACTAAAAGATGTTTGAACGAATTTTGCATATTTATTCGTAGCACTAAAAATCGTCTCGGGAAGAGGTTCACATGAAACATTTCCACTATGGCGATGGCGCCGAGAGGATGAGTGTGACTTCTTGCTGCTCCTATCTCGTTTCTTTGATTTCTTCGAAGGACCAGCAACATCAACATTACTTGTCGGTTCCACCACGTCAACATTAGCAACTGGCTCCACGTTTTCTACCTCCACAACAGGATTTACCACATTTTCGCGTCGGGGAGTAACATCACCCACTTTGTTAAGCAGTTTCGAAAAGTAAGATCGAGCTTTCGGATTAGTACTTGTCATCAGAGCTGGAAATCAATAAAAAATTTAGCAAAGTTAAAAAACTTATCCTAAAAAGCAAGAAAATGCGGAATAACCACATACCAGTAAGATCTTATCGGGGATGTGATGAAGTATACAACTGAAGCAAAGCACGAGTGGGAACTTGATACGAGAAACGACTAAAAACTTCAATAACATGACGATCGGCCACACCCATCGAATGAAAGGATATTGAGTTAAACTTCACAGGATCTTTCGTCCAATACAGAGGAAATTTTGGAGAATTTCCATTAAAGAAATATTCTCTTCCTAGTGGCTCTATTAGAATTTTGAAAAAACTTCCTTTAAAATCCTTATACGACGACGTAAAAGGCTTAAGAAAACACACATTGGACTTGCTAATAAGGGATAGCCACCCTGGCCGTTTACCAGGCCGAGAACTATAATAGTATAGAAATGCAGAAGGACTAGGAGAAAGTGACAATAATTTACACAAAATACTGAATGCTTGCATCGCAGCCCAACCATTAGGATGAAGCTGAGTAGGAGCAACATTAAGAAAATTAAGAACGCCCATTTGAAAATTGTTCAAAGGCAATCGAATATGAAGATCTCTGAAAAAGCAAGCATAAAAATAAAAAAATTCATAGCTATCATCTTCTCGGCCATGACACACATTATCAACATCACCAACACGCCGAAATGAAATGATATCATTTTCAATATCAGAATAATAAATTTGAGAACGGGAAAGAAAACTCCGAAGTTCGTTAGCAGAACGATACTTCGAGAAATACTCTCGGACTTTAGGATTGACCCATTGATAACCAGGACGAAGGTTTTTCTGGGGTACGACAAATCCAAATTCTTGTGGAACATCAACAGCAGGAGCCCCACTTGAATCATTCATACAAGATGGAGTAGCAGAAGAAGATTTTGACTCAGGAGGAACTTCTTCTCGAACCACTCGGCCAGTTGATTCACCACCCGCGCTTGAAAATTCATCAGTAGCAAAAGAACTTGAAAGAGACATTACCTTCGCAAGAATTGAACGAAGATTGACAATATGCTTCCTTCTAAACAGCAGCAAAGCTCACACAATCATAAAAAACCCAATGGCAAACCTATTTATAGCCCAGGCAAAACCCTAGAATTTCAAACGATATAAACAATGTGGCACCATTCAAACATATGTCATCTAATGGTCAAAATAGCAAGTTCCTGTCAAGTCATGAAAACTCAGCAAAATAAAGCGCAGAAATCAAAGCGTTCCATATCAAATCAAATCAAACGTCAAAAATTATTATATTATATTAAGACACAAATATTTCTTTAAAAACTTGAAATAAAAATATTTTTGTCTCGGGGGCTAGTGTACTGGTAGGCTAAAACCTAGAGGTTTAGGCCGAGAACAACATTGAATAAACAAGGGAAAAAGGTTGAAACCGAGAGGTTTAAACCAAAACCTGAAAGGATAATAAAAATCATAATAAAGCCCAATTTAAATAAGGAACTTGCACAAGGGGGTGTAAAAGTAATAAAGAGGTGTGAGAAGAAAGTCCAAAAAATACTGTTGAAGGCCCATCAACGAAACCCTATAAATAGGAGGTCAACACAAGAAAAAGGTAAGAGTGATTTTATCTGATGAACATTAAACCTTTTCTGACTTTGGCATCGGAGCGACTTGCAGGTACCCCCCACCTGTTGTGAGGAGAAGCCGAGAGCACCAGCCGAGAGCACCAGCCGAGAGCACCAGCCGAGAGCACCAGCCGAGAGGAGAAGCCGAGAGCACCATCAAGGAGAGAAGTACCCGGCCCAAGACAGTATTCAGCCCAAGATTGAAGGATTAGTCTTGATTAACCCGTTTCAAGTGTTCTTGGTCCTTGTTGTAAGAACAAATATTATTATTAATATCATTTATATTATTAATATTATTAAATACTGTAAATATTATTAAAATTATTAATATTATTAAATATTATTAATACTATAAGCATTATTAAATATTATTAATACTATAGCATTATTAAATATTATTAATATTATTAAGTATTTTTATTAATATTGAATATTATTAATATTAATAAAAATATTAATATTAATATTATCATTAATTTCAATATTATTATTATTATAATTATTAAAAATATTTTGTATGTAATACTTTATATATGAATACCATTTGTATGTAAACTTTCTTTTATAATTTGAATATTATATTTTTTTTAGTTAAATTTGGATGTAAAAATCTGTATATAATTAATTCGTATGTAATGTTTATTTTATATATACGGATCTGGATTTATATGTAAAAATTTGTAAAATTGATTTTATATATGAATTTAAATTTGTACGTAAAATTCGTAAATGCATAATTTTTATATAAGGATTTGAATCCGTAAGTTAATGGTAAGTTTGTTGTAGTAGAAATAGTAAGTAGGTGGCAAAGTAATTGATTAAGCCACACCACTGCATCATGTAACCATATAAACCAGAAAAAAAAAAGCAAAAAAATAGGTACATCGGTACACTGTGACTAGCATTATTGCAATCGATCCCTTACATTCTTCTTCCTTTTCGAACGAGTGTAGTAAGATTAGCTACATCACTATATCGTAGGCACTTCTTTCTAAGTACATAAGGGATAAGTTTGAAAGAAGAAAAAATAGCATAATCATTTATTTATTTTTATATCCAATTGCATATTGACACATTCATGGGTTTGTATTATGCATTTGACCTTACATAAAATCGTGAAGTTGAAAGAAAGAGATTCATCATTCATATGCATGCATGGTGTGAGGGGCCTAAGCATGCACCTTATGTGGCTCGTGTTTATATCAGAGAGGATGATGATGATGCATACACGCGTATGCTGGAGTATGGAAACGTGTGAGTTTTATCTTGGTTTAGATAACTTAATTTGTAATATTGACATGCATTTTGAAGGTGAAAGATAAGGCATGCGTAACAAAGATTATCACCATATAAACGAAAAGAGCAATGATATATGGACAATCACATTTTTTTATATAACCACATTACAACTTCCAATACTATTATTTTAATATTTTTTTTATATTATTTAATTACAAATTTATCCTTTACTATATATATTTATTTCTAAACTTATCACATCAGGGTTGTATACAACTCTTTGAGTTGTCACACTATCATTTTTCAAACGAAAATCGAGACTTTGATATTTTTGGTGCATCAATGTGGAATATGCCTTATGAAAGTTGTAAACTTATGTAGTGCTAAATGTAGAAGGAAGGCGACATTTAAAGTTGCTAAGTTTCTCATAACCTAATGAAAAACATAGGATGGTTCTGTTCCGTCAACTAATAATGCACTCAATGTATTGATAGTATTGATTGAAATTAATGTTTATGAAAGTCCGACATTTATCTTAAATGATAATGATGTCGTACACACGTATCGAATACCGACACTCGTACGATATTTAATGCATATAAATTTTTATTGTCAATTTATATAATTTATAATTATATAATATATATATTCGTGTTTCAGTGTCATAGATTTTAAAAATTATATGTATTTTTGTGTTTGTATTTGTATTGTATCAGTATTTTAAAGTGTCTTTGTTACATAGACTAATGTATAATAATTAAAAAAATCACTGATCTAGCCATATAAATGTATTATGTGGTGAACTATGTAAATTAAACGAGTTACTCTGTCCTACTCATTCATACAATTTTCAGACAAACACTTAACTTAATGGTTCAATTGATCATCTACACCAAAAATTTAAATGAATTGGAAATTTGTAACTATCCAACTTATAAAATATTTACTTATATTTAAAAGTATATATCGTTCGTCACTGAATCAAATCTATTTAATAATATGAAAATTTAGTTAAAGAATTATTAAGTGAGAAACTTTGCCATAGATAAACACAATATTATTATAAACAGAGAAGGGAAATATGTTAATTATAATTTTTATACTTGTACTTTTGTCACGTTTGATAATATCTTAAAAAAACACAGAATCATTTTCCTATCATAAATATCTTTGAACAAATTAATGTTGACAGGTATGGTTAGGTATTGTGAGGAATGACAGAATGATGCATGTCTTTGAATGAAGAAAAAGCTCAATAGGCTTCCTCACGACATTATTTTCATTCACTAACTCACTTTACTTTTATAATGTGCAAGTTCCAAAACTTTCAAATTCCAAAGCATCAAAATGAGACTATCAAGACCAAAGGTCCTTCACTCATCACATACCCTTTGCTATTGTACTTCAAGATAATGTTTTCCTAAAAGACCAATGGTATTTCCTCTATGATCATTTTTCTATTTTTGTCTGTATTTTTTATTTTCAAATTATGTAAAATTTTCATTTAATAGGTAATAAATTTATTAAAAATAAATAATATCACTGTTATTTTTATCATATCCCAATTTTTCATATCACTCTTTTTTACCTCTTGGATTTGTTGAACATTCGGGACATCAGGAGACTTACTTTATTTTCTCATTTCGATATTTGATAATTTAAATACTAATTATTTTAATATTAGAAATAAATTTTATTTTAATTTAACACTTTATAAAATCATTTGAAACGAATTAAAACCGAATCAAATTTAGGACAAGTAAATCAACTTAATATATTTAAATTGTTTTAATATTTGAGATCAAGAACTTAAACCTACTTTATTGATTGATTGAATAATTTGAACATTAATCATATTTAATATTCAATAATTCAACTTTGTTTCAATATAATACTTTATATTTACTTATTCATTAAGTAATATATTAAGGATATTCAGAAGAATAGAAATTGGTCACAATAACAACTAAATTTAGAGAAAAATAATAGTTATTCACTATATTAAATAAATTAAATATTATTTTAGAGATTAAAAAATTATTTGTATATAAAATATTTTTATTATTAATAAAAATTTATAAAATAATTTTTAAATTGATATTTAAATTAGTTATAAAGGTTTTATTTACTGATATTTTAGATTCTAAATTAATCTCTAAAAGACTAATATAGACGAATTTAGAATATAAAGTAATAAGTAACTTAAAAACTTGGTAGTTAATGGTTAAATATCAATTTAGAAACTATTTTATAAATCTTTATTAATAATAGAAACTATTTTAAATATTAATATTTTTTAATTTATAAAATTATTTCTACTTTAGTTAAATAGTAACTAAGAATTTTAGTCTCTAAAATTATATTTTATTTAATAATTTTTTATAATGATATATATATATATATTTATTTATTTATTTATTTATTGTATTGATAGATAGATATGTAAAGAGGAAATGCATATAATACTTTATAATATAAAAAATTTACCATAGTTAACAATTTCTAAATAAGTCATTTGTTTTGGCATTTGGTTGATGTAATTTATGAACTCAAATAAATTTGTTTAGAGTTGAAAAATTTGGAATAGAAATGTTAATTTATTATAAAAACAAAGAAATTATTTATAATTTTTTAATTTTATTTTTGAAATATGTTATCTTTAAAAGAGTAATGATTAAATTCAAATTAGCCATATTTTATAATCTAATAAGCTTAATTTTAGGGGGAAATAGACTTAAACAGTGAAATTGAATTCATCTTCTACTATGTTCCATTCCTATTTTACAAACAAAAAAATAACTTTATAATTCACTTTCTGTTTCTCAATCATTAGTACAAAATATAAAAACAACGACCATTTATTTAGTGCGGCTTTGCGCTTAAACGCATTTATAAAAAATGCGGTGGCATTTTTGAAATTAAATTGATTTACAAATGCGGTTGTAGAGTAAAACCGCATTTGTAAATCAATTCCAATGATTTACAAATGCGATCATAATGACCGCATTTGTAAATCATTATGACCGCATTTGTAAATCATTACACATTGATTTACAAATGCGGTCATATTAAAGACCGCATTTGTAAATCATTGGAATTGATTTACAAATGCGGTTTTACTCTACAACCACATTTGTAAATTTACCCTAAAAATTTGAAGCGCGCCACTAGTTTCAGACTTTCACTTTCCTCTTCTCCGCTCTTCGTTTCAACGTTCTTGCGCTCAGTTTCAGTTTCTTCTCTCTGTATTTTGTAAGTTTCAGTTTCATTCATTCGTTTTCGTTTTCGTTTTCTCATCATTCATTATTCACTTCGTTGGCATTGGCATTTTCGTTTCCTAACTTCGTTTGTGGCATTTAGGTTACTGTTCCATTGGTGTTCGCTGGTGTTTTCCTGCTCCGCCACAGCTTCCGCCGTCGCCTTCGCCTTTTCAGCCACCAAGTCCGGAAAAGAAGCGTGAGGTTCCAGTTGACGATCCTATAGCTTCCCTACGTCTCATTGCTAGTCAGATTGGCAATGAACCTTTTCTAGTTTCGTGGGATAATACATTTTTTCAAATAAACATTGAACTGCCACTGATGATTTACAACACAGATTTATCAGAATTTATATCTAGGAAACAGGAGCTCAATATAAGTATAATTCAATTTTTTATGATGTAAGTATTTTTACCTATTATTCAATTTACTTTATGTTAAATTATTATTGATTATGATTTAACTAAAAACTTGTAGGTTTTTGCATAGAGTCTGTATCACTGAGGGGAAGGAAAATATGTATGGATTCTTAGATCTTGCATATACTAATCCCGTTTGACCAAACTCAACTGAGACTCAAGCATACATCACTAACACCCTGGAAAAAGAGGGAAAACAAATTTATTTATGTCTTTATATTAATGAGTAAGTTTAATTATATGTCATCAATTATTATTATTTAATGTTTTAAATATTTACTAACTCTTTTCATTGATGATATAGGCATCATTGGCAGTTACTTGTCTTATCAATGGTTGATAAGACTTTTGTGTGGTTCTGTTCCCTACACAAGAAGATTCCCACAAACTTTTAGGATATCATTGATACGTAAGTACATTATAAACTGAACTTTGTATATGTTACTAATTAACCATCTACTTACGAGGTTTTTTGTATTAACCAGTTCATGGCGTGGATATAACATCCTAAAAGGTCGATCAATTTCAAATAATTTGAACTGGATAAGAATAAAGGTTTGTAATTTTTTTCTTTCTCTATTATCATTGTTTATCAATATACTAACATATTACTTTTTATTGAATTATAGTGTAATAAACAACCAGGAAGCTATGAGTTTGGCTATTACATTATGCAATGGATGATTGTCATTATAAGACTAGGTGTTAAAACTGGTTGGAAAGAGGTACTATATATGTTAAATCATTTTTATAATTCTTGAACATATATATATATATCTAAAAACTAATTTATGTCAACTTTGCAATGCAGTTATTCACAGAAGAAACACCAATGAATGAGGAAGGCATTTCATATGTTAGAGATTCTTGGTCCACATATTTCATAAATTTTTATAACTCTAGCATAGGTAAACAATAGTGGTTTTATTATATGTAATTTGATTACTTGTAAATGTACATTTTGATGATTTCAATTGATTACTATATTTATGTATTTGTCTAGCTGGGTTTGATCATTATGCAGGTTATTAAATTATATGGTTTATGCACAATACAAACTGCACTTTAAAAAAAAAACACTATTTACAAATGCGGTCATTTACCAATATCGCATTTGTAAATGTGAATTCCCTATTTACAAATGCGGTCATTTACCAAGACCGCATTTGTAAATGTGATTTATGAATGCGGTTTTTACCAAGACTGCATTCGTAAATCCTAAACCCGTAACCCTCATCCCTCATTCAGAATAATATACAAATGCGGTTATTTTAAGTAACCGCATTTGTAAATCTAATTTATAAATGCGGTTCTATGACCGCATTTATATATGCCCGATTTACGAATGCGTGTTGATCAAATGCGATTCTATGATCGCATTTGTAAATATAAAATAGTCGCATTTGTTTTACATTTCTACACTGGTGAATTTAGCCATTTATGATCAATCCAAACATATTCTTAGTGGAATATTTTAAGATAATGAATTAATATAAATAACCTTAAACTCATTTGACAACGTGTTGTAAATGTATTAATATTTAAATTATGCATCTTTGTAACCTTGTATAATAATTCTACATGTGTTTTAATTAACTTTTGGGGATGTGGAATTTGACTTCAACACAATTGCTAGGCACATCATACAATTTTGTTGGATGGAAATTTGAAATGTAGCTTTTATAAATTTATAATATTACTGGACTTAACTACTAAAACTGCTTAAGGTATCCATCATTGGTAGTGACTCTCTAATTCTGAGTCAATGCATATGCACATTATTTTAACAAAGGTAGCAGAGCTTAGTTATATTAAAAACCCTTCATTTGGAAGAAATGAGTTGGTGTGGGACGCAAGGGTTGAAATGCACATGGAAAAAGCACTGTTCCTCACTCCTTCTGCTAAGCCAAAAGTGCAAAGGCATGCACTTACTTCTATACGTGTATCTACATTACTCGCATCTAAATGTCTGATAGATGCCCTTCTCAACAGTTAATCATGCATCAATCCAACACATGCTCACCATGTTACACATATTTAATTATTAACGATTCGATTTTAAATTTAATTTAATTTTATATAATTAATTTTTTAAGATTTACGTCTAGTTATATATCATAAAATATCATTTATTTATATATTATAAAATATGTTTATGTTTATGTCTGGTTGTATATATGGTAACTTTTGTGAAGAAGGTTTGTGAATGCGATTTGTAAAGGAAAGGACGAGGAAGAAGTTGGAATTCATGGCGAGGTAGGCATTCTAGAAGTGGAACTTCCAGCAAGGGAGAGGGAACAAATGGGAATAGCCCCACTTAGTCACAGTGACGTTACGTAGCTCGATTGCTTCTTGTCTCAGCAAATGGACAACAGAATCTCCCAACAAGATAACAAAGTCAAAAACAACATCACTGCTTCCTCTATTCTTCTTACTATCAACGATGATATTATAATATAAGATTAATGAAAATAAATTACTGACTATTTTGTATTCTTTTCTTGTTACTGGCGTTGAACGTTTTGTAAGAAATGGTTAGAGGGAATAAAAGAAAGAAGCATAAGCATAAACTTTATGCGCCTCTGCCCCTGACTTTGACCTCTGCACCGAATTTCAAACTTCATTCAGACATATCTTACTACACAACTCCCCATGGCTCATTGGCCTGAGCAACGCATAATTGTCCCTCGATACCATCTCAGAATCAATAATAGTTTACTCAGTCTACCACTGAATGTTGGCCACCACTATAAGTAACCGTGTAATTGTTTTACCATAAAATAATGTTGTTCCTGACCAATAATGTCCCGTGAGGAGTCTTGCAAAAATCCTACTTCTTCTCTGACACATTTTTAAAGCTTTAACCATTTTGCATAACTTTTAAAAGAAAAGATTAATAATATTAAAGTTAGTAATTTAACCTCTTCTCTTGATATGTTCACATAAAATAACTTCTTCAAAGCAAAACAATAATCGGGAAATATATTTTTTTAAATCAAGTTAAATATATTTTAAAGCAAATACTGATCTATACTCCAAAAGGATACAAATCAACAAATAGAAACATTTTTTTAATTAAAAAATTTACATATGTTCCAATCTTTTAAGATTTTTCAGAACTTTTGTCAGAGTGAAAAAAAAAGTAATTTAAAAGACTTTTGTTAATAATATCTATAAATGACTTTTTTTTGTAAATATTGACAACAGATACTAAATTATAGTCCCAAAATAGGTTTTTTGAGAAATTAAAAGAAAAACAGTAGAACTAGACAGAGTGAAAAGTAAGAAAGCAAAGAAGATGAGAGGAAAAAACAAGAAACACTTGCGAATCTTTCTCATGCTTTCTCTGCTTTTAATACCTCACAGCCCAATGCCCCTACTTTCACTGCAAAAGTTATCCCCTTCCATTTTAATGTTCCTCATCACCGTATAGAGCTGAGTCACCTTTAGTAATTCATTTTATATTAAAAAAGTAAACGACTTTGGTTGTGTGGGAGAAATCCCTATGCGCTAATGGTCCTCCATTTCACAAGTCTCCAAAATATCTCACATCGAACAAGAAACCGCCAACTGACCAGAAAAAAAGCAAAAGAAAAGAAAATTAGTCAAGATTACCATTAGAAAAATACCCTTCTGCCATCAATGCTTTCTGAATGAGCTGTACACTTTCTTTATTAACAGACCAATCTCGTGAGAAACATTTTCAAGTCTCCTATCTATCATTTTTTTCACATCATATTCATATCCTATTTGTGACCACAAAAAGAATTCACAGACTCAGCCCCTTTCACGGAAAAACAAGACACAAGAAAGACAGAGATCATTTCTATCATCCACCATGTACAAAAGATCTCCCTGCCTTCATTATCATGGCTGTGCATCTTCAAAATTCAGCCATGAAAACAACCTGCATTCAGATGAACTCTCTTGGTCGCAGCCGCAGAAACAGTGGCACCGCCAACTGCAAGCTCTCCCACTCCACAACAGATTCATCTGTCAGCTATTTTCTGGATAGATGAAAAACCTTTTTTTTTCTTACTGTTACCGGTCTTCAATGAATATTCTACCCACAAAATCCCGGAACCTTTTTGAGTAGAGCTTTGGATCAACGGCTGAGATTGATGACGGGTCAACCTGTAAAGACTTGTAAGCATGCTCCAGTTTCTTGCTGATATCATAATCTTGCAAAATGTCAATAATCCCAAAATATAAAACAACATCGTAAGTTTCTCCACTGCAACATGGGGTGTATTGATTAAAATCACTCCTCCGAGCCATGCGCTCTGCTCTCACAGGCATATTGGCTCCTAACCTAATCAATGATCTCCTGAAACATGAAGAGATATATGTAATAAGATGGAGTATATAGGATAAATATTGAACAAAAAGTGCACAGATAATATAAAAAAAAAAATATCCAAGGTGAAAAATCAAGAATGGCCACCGAAAACAAAAGACGGACCTATATTAAATTAAGAACTCTCCAAATTGTTTTTAAAGAGATTAGGACCACAACCTTCATGTGTGATGTATCCCACAAACTACTGTTTCCTGCTACTCTATCCTCAACTACACACACGATGATTCAAACTACTTGCAAAGTTGCACTTATTATATATCATGAATATCCTGCTACTCTGTCCTCAACTACACACTACTATGATTCAGACTACTTGCAAAGTTGCAATTATTATATATCACGACTATAGTCAATTCAGCAGGTCTACAACAATTCAAGAGTCCTTATCTACTTTTTCAGTAAGACGGTACTGTGTACAAAATACACGCGTATTCTTAGGTTGTATAGTGAACTAAAACTGATTCAAGTAGATCACTGTACCAACCCACTAAGACACTGGATGCAGCTGTTAGCACAGCCCAATTATTCTATCAACTTAAAAACAAGCAAAAAATATAGGTAAAGGAAGTGAACTTTTTTCACATACCGACCAGATTTAACCCTATCTCTATCCTGCAGCTCTGCTTCGAGAAAACGATAACCACGCATGAACTTTTCACTCTGATAAGAGTCCTCCGACTTTCCTAAAGAAGCAAGAACAAAATTACTCATCCACTGGTTATACTGTCACGTAAACATTCTTTACTATCAGCACTGAAGTGAAATATGGATCAATACCTGAGCGCAGAAGAAACGGTGACAATCCAATTTTTTCATATGTATTATCATAACGAAAATGAAGGCCAACTAAGAGACTATAATCCATAATTCCCTCCGCTTCCAAGAACTCACAGTCCCGCTCAATTTGTCTGCACATAATGTTGAGAAAAGATTAAATCAACAGATATCATGGCGTTTCCTTGCCAAGTAACAGCCATGAAAGTGTTAAATAGGCAAAAACTAAATGGCATACTTGATGAGATCCTGAAACCAATTTTTTTGTAGACGAAACACAAAATTGAGATCCAGGTCCTTGAGGGTGGTGGTTTCGTCAATTTCCTCCTTCGTCTTGTCTGTGGTCCGGCCATGGGAAGATCCTTTCAAGTCAAATCGTCTATGGATTGGATATTCCGAGCAGAACAGATTGCCCATCACAATAAAGCGTGTCTGGATTTCAACATCAACATATCTTTAGGCACTCATGCACATAAAACTACTGCTTCAAACAGCAAACAACTTATCTCTGAAGATATACCTTTTGGCCTCCAATTGGTTTGACACAGTGTACTCCATAGAACTTTGTAACAAGTGAGTTCTCATATTTAGAAACATGTTGGTAATAGCTTCGGAGCATCCGAAGAAGCACCTGAAAGTTATGTTATTGAAGCCAAAGTTAGGAATTAATAAAGATGACAACCAAACCAAAGATTAATAACTGATTTGAATACATTTCAAAACTAAAGCAAAACTGGACCTCACTCCAGAAAAAAAAAAAAATCTCATCAAGGTACGATGATAAAAGGGATTTAACAATCTACTGCAGAAACTAGGGTTCTTTGAAATAAAAACACTTCCATTTAGTATGTTATTAAACATGGAAAGATATTTTCAAATTTATTTGAGAGAATCTAAAACACATGTATCTAACCTTGACTTCGGATTTCTTCACCGTCTTTATCATAAACCTGTCATCCTGTGTCAAGTAGAAAAAGCTTCCACTTTTCCCCGGAGAGGAAAGCTCCCTGAGAGCATCATTCCCACATATGGCCAACATGTAATCCGCAGGGTCCACCTGAAATAGCTTTCTCAATTGTCTGCAATACGAAAGCAGAATCCAGTCAACAAGAAGCAGAAAAAGCTGCAATGAAACTCTAACAGTATTCCACAAAATTTGAGCATGTAATTATCATTGCAGTCTTAGGATTAAAAAAAAATTCTAACTAATTGTGTCTATAGGATAAAAATAGGATAAAATGATGAAGCCAAAAATGAAAAGGCTATACCTAAAAACCATAGGGCAGTAGTCTTTCCAGCGGAACTCCGCCGATTGGTGCGGTGGTGTAATTTTAGATCCTTCAGAGGGAAACCTAGTCCAGAACTTTTCCTTTGGATCAAAATCGTTTGATATTAGCCCTCGCGAAATGGAAGCTTCCTTCCCAACAGAGTACCTAGGAAACAACACAACAACCAAAACCCCTGAACATAAATTCACTAAACCAAAAGTAATGAAGAGTATAAACTCCAGAAGAGTTAAATTTAAACCCACCTTATACCCAGTTGCAGATTAAGCATAAGATCATAATTCTTATGCCCCTTTGATATAGTCTGGCCCGGTCTCTTGACCTCACCGGAAAAACAACAAGGATTTCGTCGAAACGGCTTAACATGTCCCCGATCCAACTCGGTTGCTTTCCCATCCGGATACAACAAAGACACATTATCGATGATATCACAGGTTATATCCCCTGCTTCACCCTCGGATTCCCAGATACAAATCCGGGGAAAACTCTTGACACCACTTCCTCTGGAACTGTCCACGGAAGACCTCTTCCTCATAGTGACAGTGTGATTATCACCACTCCCGGGGTAAAAGGTTCCATCAAGCTGATGCACCTTAAGGTCATTGTTCCAGCACCCAACATAGCAGCTGCCATCAGGCCAAGTGAAAACCCCTTGCCCCTTTTGAACCCCGTTCTCCCACTGCCCCTCATAGCGATTCCCATTGGCCCAAATAAGCGTACCTCGCCCACAAATAACCCCGTTCCTCCACTCCCCGAAGTACTCGTTACCGTTTCTCCAGACGTACCTCCCCTCCCCCTCCTGCACGTTCCGCTTCCACAACCCCTCGTAGAAGTCCCCGTTGGCGTAACGCTTCTGCCCGTACCCATGCTTCCTGTCGGAGCTCCACGACCCGCAGTACGTCTCACCCTGGGATCCCGTAAAGGTCCCAAACCCCTCCATCCGACCCGATTTGAATTCACCCTCGTAGGTGGCGCCCGAAGGCCACGAGAACTTCCCCTTCCCGCACGCCTTCCCTTTCTTCCACTCACCTTCGTACATACACCCGTCTCTCCACAGATACTTCCCGGATCCGCTGGGCGCGTTGCCCAAGAAGCTCCCCATGTAAACGTCACCGCTGGGCAACCTCTTCTCCACGCACCTGCTGCTGAGTTCCAATCCCTCCTCGCTCGGCGTCACTCTTCGGTTCCCGGCTTTTACCCTGCAAGTCTCTCTCTCCGCGTCTGGGGTCTTGCTCCTAACCTCCTGCACAAGTGCTTGGCGCATTTTGGTGGTGGTGTGGATGGAGGTTGCGTAATCAACGCATTTCCAACGGCATCAGATATAAACTCACTGCCACGCTCTGCACATTACCAATTAGAAGTGAAGAAATGAGGAGATTGTGGGTAGAATTATGTTGGTATTTTAGGTTGGTCTTGCTTTGCGTTTTGGTGGGTGTAGTGGTGTTTGTATTCTTGGGTGGAGTGGAGGCATATCAACACCTCATAACACAAAACACAAGCCAGATGGATAGAGATTAGAGAGAGAAAACGATGGTATGTTATGTGTGTACATCATGCATGCTCCTGCCTCTTCTTCTTCTTTTCATTTTTAAATATAAATAAATAAATATATTGTCGATATTATTGTTGTTAAATGAAAATGGTTGGAAAGAAAAAGAAAAGAAAAAGATGTAAGGGTATGAGTAGTTAATTAGGCGGCTTTGCCTAGGGAACCTTGCTAACTGTTGAATGTAGAAAAGCAGAAATAAAGAGAAGCCAGCTAGGCATTCGTTATTTTTAATGGGACCAATACACCCTCCTGCTCTCTGTAACTCTTAGTTAACCCACCCACGTAACGGAATTGCCTAGGACTCTCTTGACCTTCACAATTCCACCTTTTGTTTTTTTATATCCACTGTTTTCATCATGCTGTACTCAATCTAAACTTTTTGCTAATAACCTCTCACATGACATTTATATCTCATCTTGCATATTAATGCTATATAGCCAAATTCAGTTTAGTTTTAAACAACTATTTTTTCAGTTCAATTTAGTTTAGTTAAATGTTGTGTTGTGGGTTGATACTTATTGTAATAAATGTAAAGTGAAATGATAGTACCAGATGTCAATTATTCTATTATTATTTTTTAATTTACTTTATTAAGATAACAAAAATAAACTACTCTAACCATAATACATATATATTTACAATCACATCCAAAATATATTGGTATTGGCTTTAAAAAATATAATAATAATAATGTTTAAAAGAAATTAAACATTTGTGCATATTTTATAATTTTTGCATGATCTATCAATTTTGTATTTGTATATGTTATAATAGTAAATATCATCATAACAATCATTACACTACAAAATATAATATATAAGGGTAACTTAATTGACTTAAATTAATTATATTTATAAAAGTATATATATAATTAATTTTTATTATTCTTTTCCATTTATAGAAAATAATTTGTTTTCTCTTAGTTATTAATCAATTACATCTTAGTATTTTACAACCATATGATTAACTTTTCTTTTCTTGTCTAGATCGATCTGAGAGAGAAAGAATAATTAGTGGTACAAGTAACAATAATTTGAAATTACAATTATATGGATGCATCTCGAATGACATTGAAGGTGCTGTAAGTCAAATAAGGTGTGAAAAAATAAAGTCTCCTTTCTAATCTTTGTGTGAAGTTTTTAAAGAAAAGATAAAATTTCAGTTGAAAAAAAAATACTTATAAAAACTTTTTAATCCTTAAATTAATAAAAAATCAAATAATAAATATAATGTGTTCTTGAAAAAAAAAAAAAAGTCAAGGACTCTTGTTTAAGCTGATGATGACACAATCTTCACAATTTGATCTTTTGAGCTGAACTTTTGGTTTCTTCTCTCTCGGTTGGGTTTTCTAGATTGGGCTTTCGGTTTCTCCTTTCATGGTTGGGCTTTTGGTTTCTCTCTCACGGTTGGGTTTCTCCAAATTGAGCTTTCAGCTTCTCCTCTCATGATTTGGTGTGTATCTGCAAGGCGCTCCGATGCCAAAGTCAAAAATATTTTATGCATTCATCAGATAAAATTCACTTTTACTTACCTCTTGGGTTGATCATCTATTTATAAAGCTTTCTTATTGAACTTATAACATATTTGGGCATTTCTTTCTATTATATATATTTATTTTATTATATATATATATATATATATATATTTCTCGGCATAACCTCTCGGTATATTCTTTCGATTATACATCTTGATCTCGGTGATAGCAGTACATAATGTAAAATTAATTATTGAATATTTTTTAATATTGATATTATTTATAATTTTTTACACGTGATAACAAGACTAAATGATAAAAAATTTATTTAATTAAAAATAAGAATTTGAATATTTATGTATGTTTGATATATAGAACACTTTAATCTTATTATATTATTAATTTGGACATGGATAAGTAAAATTATTATTAACGGATTGGGTCATTGTTTTGGTCTCCAAGCGCTGGCTGACTGTCCCACATGTTGCCAAAACCAAAATTCATAATATTATCAATTCATTCACTCGTAACTCCAAATTCTTTTTTTAAAGTAAAAACACTCTCAAAACCAAAATTCATAAAAATGTGTTATTTTTCACACTTATTCTACTTCCAATTCCAAAGTGCTTCAAACAACAGTAATTTTGTGTTTTTTTATATCCCTTAATTTATTTGTAAGTGTTTTAATTTAATTTTATTTAAGTGTGATTACTGAAATTTAAGATATGACATTAATTACTTTTTTATTTAATCGTTTATGTATTTATTGTGATATAAAAATAAAAGGTAAATAGAAAATTTTATAAATATTTTATTAAAGTAAAACCTATTACTATATTTTTATTTTTCAAAAGAATGTTAAATGATAATTTTTAAAACGTAGAGAGTAGTGTTGAACTGAATTATTATATTTGACTTAATTATGATATAGTTCCTATCCTATAGATGTTATCTCGATGAATATAACTAAAGCTGATGTAAGGAGGTGACATTGGGTTTTTGTGAAGGTTAGTGGACAAAAAGAAGACAAAAAGCATGTGTTGAGTGATTGATGTATAAATTAACATTACCCTATTGAAAAATTAATTAAAATTTTTATTTTATTTTTCTTTGAGAGAAACTGTTAAGGAATATATATATTTTATTTTTATTTTATTTTATATTTATTTTGGGTGAGCTGGCTTTCCACAAAGACACGGAAACGTGATCCCAACATAAACAAACGTTTTTATTTACTTACTGAGACATATTCTCGTAGATATTCTATAATGTTTCTATCTTTTACGCTCATCATTATCCTACCTAATCCTCTAATTTATACTTAGTCTCTATCTAACTTAAATCTATTCAGTTTTCTTCTGAAATTTTAATGTGCTACGTGGACAATAACTTTCACTATTAAAATTCTTCTTATTAAATGATAAATAAAACACATAAACCATTTTAACTTATGTAAAATCTTAAATTAATTTATTTGAATTTTATTGAGTTATATTACTTTTAAAATCTCATTAATGTTTTATTTAGCAAGTTTATATTTCTAAAATAAATATTTTTTTACTAAAGCATATATCAATGGAAAGGTTTTATAAAACCAAAATATTCACTACAAGAAACTAATTTTTAGAGACCAAAGTAATTAGTTACAATAGTAATTAAATTAGAGACCATTTTAAAAATTTTAAAAAAATTGTTTCTAAATTAGTTTCTATTATTTTTAATAGTTTTTTAATTGGTATATAATAGTTTCTAATTAGATATTAATTTAAAAACCATTTAACAATAATAGAAACTAATTTAAAAATAAAAAATTTATTTAGTCTCTAATTTAATCCCTATAACAACTAATTATTATTTTTTTCTAAAATTAATTTTTATTTCATGATTTTCTTATAGTGATTAATCTTATCCTTCCAATAAAGTTACTCTAAATATTCATCATTTATGCACATGTCATTATTAAAACTTCTTATATTTTATAAGAGTTTTCTCCATGTATTTTTATAAAAAATTGAACTAAATAAATTCTTCTCGCAATTTCTTTAAATTTGATAAAAATTTAACCAGTTTCACATAAAACTGCAAATATAAAGGGTTCAAATAATGAAATTTGTAAAATATACTTATAATTATGTTGCGTTGAGTATATGACCCAAGTTTCAATTATGGTGTGCAAATTTTTATTTAACTCTTAAAATTAAATGTTGATTAATTGTGAATTTATAACATGTAAAATGTCAACAAATATTTAAATATAAACCCATAAAAAGTGAGACGTGAAATTAATTTATATATATATATATAAAATAAAATTGGTGAAGTTCCAATCAACAATTTAAAACCTTAGTTTCTCCGGTCTAACTATCCTATCCAATGCTAAGCATAGATATGTTTAATGTGCACTTAAAGGACATTTTTTTTAAGAATTATAAGTAATACTTTATAAATTAGTTTATCAGTTGTGCTGTGGATAACATGTAGCTGTTCAATCGTTTAATTAAAATGATATGTAATGCAACTATGAAGTGAAAAATATTTTAACTAATTAGTATAAATATTTACTTTTGTAAATATGTTAAATCGAGGTATTTTTAAACATTTTTAGTTAAAAACTTAGGGTCTCAATTAATAAAAAAAAGTTATTTGGGTCTAACAGGCTAGGCCATTATGGTAAATAATTATAATAAAAGAACAACAAAATTAATTTTTATATAATATTTTGATATTGGCATTTGTTAGTTTTTTTAAAATTATTAATAATTAATTACATATAAATTACAACTATCTTTTCTAAAGTATTTAATTTTTTATTGCACATTAAACTTTGACTTATGTCAAAAACATTAAAACAATGACACAGGTTGGTGGTTTCATATATATTGAAGATCAAACATATTTTCGAATATACTCGTTTATGGTCAATGGCATTCCATGATAAAATAGTTCTAATTAATTTGTCTAATTTTGGTCAAAATCATAGCCATGAAAACTTGGTTTCATAAAGAACAAAGTTCTAATGCCTCTATACCAACTGATAATTTTTTCAATAAAAGCTAGGTAATATTCATCAAAGAGACAAAATTGCAACATATTTTATATAAAATAATAGAGAGGGTATGGGTATAGGAAGGAAACATTGAAATACTTTTGTTGTGGAGAGAATTGCATATAAAAATTGTGGAAAGTGAGAGAAAGTTGTTCTTTCATAACTACATAAAAAATAGTCAACGACAAAATTGACATATTTTAATACCTAAATATAGTAATTCATAAAATAGTCAACGACAATATTTGACCTATGTTTCAGATCAATAGTATAATTATACACAACTACAAAATAATTAAATAAAAATTAATTTTAAAAACAATAAATAATTAATTAATATATTGATTAAATTATATATTATTTTAAAGACTAACAAAATATTAATATTAAATTAGTTTATATAATTGATGAATAGTTTGGTATATTACTTAAAAAATATTTAACTATCAATTATTATTTAATATTTAAAATTTGTAACTAAAATATTGATAGTTAATTAGATAATTATTTAATAATAAAAATTAATTTAAATGTGAGTAATTTTTTTAATTTTTAAAATAATATATAATTTAGTCAATATAACAACTAATTATTTTTAATTTTTAAAATTTATTTTTGTTTAATAATTTTATTACGTTAAACAAAATTCTAGTAAATTCTCTTATTTAACAGTATAAAAAACAAAGAAAGATTGGATAGAAAAACTAATAACAATTGCACTGTACCATTGTATTTTCAAAATTTGTTTGAGGTTACTATATATACACTATTTATCCTTCTTTCATAGATTCCAATAATTTGTACTTGGTATCAGCGAATCGAGTGTATTTATAAGTTGTATATAACTTGGAAGTTATATTACCTTACATTTTGATATTTAATATTTTTATTTGTTGACATTTAAAACTAGTTTTATCTCTCGAGCTCATATATTTATGCACTCACATGCATTTTGAAGCTTGAATAATTAATCAAGGGGATATTACCAATTACTATACATTGGATTCAAGTTTCAATTCATAATCCTATGCATGCATGCATGACATATGACATGCAACAAAACATGAAATTTTAGTACAGTGGACAAGAAGGATTGGCTTGCCATTCTGTAGTTGAGATGAGGTAGCATTGCAGAACATGGAAGTGTTATCATTCTACTGTCATGTATGTTGATTTGCAAAATCTAGAGTAATGCTCGTTATATTAAAGGAATTGTTGGAAGAACAATGCGAGAAACATATGCTTGTAATTGCATAACATAACAATATTTTTATTTGTTGGCATTTAAAACTAGTTTTGTCTCTCGAGCTTATATATTTATGCACTCACATGCTTTTGAAGCTTGAATAGTTAATCAAGGGAATATTACCAATTACTATACATTGGCTTCAAGTTTCAATTCATAATCCTATGCATGTATATGCATGCATGACATATGACATGCAACAAAACATGAAGTTTTAGTACAGTGGACAAGAAGGATTGGCTTGCCATCCTGTAGTTGAGATGAGGTAGCATTGCAAAACATTACAACAAGTGTTATCATTTTATTGTCATGCATGTTGATTTGTAAAATCTAGAGTAATGCTCATTGTATTGAAGGAATTGTTGGAAGAACAATGCCAGAAACATATGCTTGTAATTGCATAACATAACAATATCATGTCTTATTTTTTGCACTTTCATCTAAACCATTTAAATCAAAAACAAAATTTGGTGTGGAAATGTTTATGGCTTGCAATTGTATGGTGTATTTGGGAATATAGAAATAATGTTCTTTTTAAATATGGGAAGGTAGAAGCTGAAGAGATAGTGTAAATGGCCCAATTAAAATCATGGTCTTGGATGAAAAACAAAACTACCTAATTTCAACTATTGCTTTTAAGATTAGTTTTTATGTCATATTCAATGTCTCATGAGTATTAGGTAATTCTCTTGAGGATGCTAATATTATTAAGTGTCATACCTTAGTGGGGTTATAGTGGTGCAAAGAATAAGTGGAGGTTTAGAAATGGTTGTTACTAACTGTCAATGGTCAACATTGTGTATTGGTAGCGAGTTCTGGACCTAGTTCACTGTTGGTTTTGGCTTACGGATGGGTGAGTAGGTAATTTGTTTTGATAAGGTTCCTCTGAAGTTTCTCTTTATATTTATGTTACTGTGTGTCAAATTATATATGTTGTTCATATAATACATTGCACACCTACATCATTTTTAAAAGTTTTCTCCTTTTGAAAAATTATTACAAAATAAATCTCTCAATATGAGTTATCATTCTCCTCGACGGTTGACCAGAATGAGAACTTCACTTATTTATTTACAAGATTATCAAGTATTTCTTGTCTCCTCCATACTTATCAACAACAACAAGTATATGATTGGGTGTTTTATATCGCTTGTTAGACTTTTTCTTCCTTTTCTCACATAATTATATCTATAGATACTAACAAAGAACCAACAACGTGTGAAGATAACTCTAAATATGATATTTGTGGATAAAGACAATGAATGAAGAAATCATAACTCTTTGGACATAATAAACATGGATCATGACTGTGCTAGCAAGTAAAACTACTACTAGTTATAAGTGGATATACAATGTGAAGTATATAATGTTGATCAATCTATGTATATGTTTTATTCTCTACATGAATTGACATTCATAAGAAATTTTAAGAAGAAAAGGGATTTATTTTATTGTTTTCGGACTTAAAACTTTGATATATATATATATATATATATTTAATTTTAAAGTTAATTCGGTTACGATGTGCGGAAGATGTGTCTAAAGTGTTTGCTTCGATGCAAATAAAGGTGTGGTCTTGGATTGTTGCAAAGTCTAATTCTGATTATTTCCCTTATTTTAGTTGGGTTCTAAATCCTTTGCCTTGCATGAGACTCTTTCATTGATTCTGGTTAGAGTTGGTCTGGGTGCTGGTGTGTTGGGTTGGTAGACGCGTTTTTAGGTGTTTGTTGTCTTGTTTGTCTGTATAAGGGTTGGATCACCCCTGAAGTGGTCCCTATTTATTTATTTTTTATTGCTGATAAAAAAAATAAAATAAAAATAAAAAAGTAAATAAAAAAAAACTACTACTAGTGATTATAAGTGGATATACAATGCGAAGTATATAATGTTGATGAATCTATGTATATGATTTATTCTCTGCATGAATTGACATTCATAAGAAATTTTAAGAAGAAAGGGATTTATTTTATTATTTTCGGACTTAAAACTTTGATATAAGAATTTATTTAATTTTAAAGTTAATTTACGACTGATAATATGGGATATATCAGTTCAACTTTAAAACATAATATATTAATCATAATAATTTAATTAGTTTAATTAAGACATGTTTGTTATGTTTATAATATTAATGGACTTAGTAATAATTTTCTTAAAAAATACATTTAAAATAATTTCCAGTTAATCATGATATAAACAAAATTATTAATACTATATTAAATAAACCTGTTAATTTTAATAGTAATTAGAATATATTTATAGTTTCATTTTTAAATACATATTTCATAATCAATCTTACTTTCTCCATTCTTTTTTATCAGCATCTCACTTTCTCTCTGTTACTGTTTTTGTTTTGGAAAAAGGGTTAAGACATTGAAATTCACGAAGCAACATTTAGCCAACCCTAAAAAATAAGTTGTGAGAGATACTAAGCACAAATTTAGCAAAACTATTAGGCACATGATTGGCTTCTTTTCTTAAAGGTAGTTCATGAGGAATTCATATTTCCTTCTAGAAACATGAGATGTTATAGGTAGCGTTGTCAACAACAATGCTAGAATCAGATTCTAGTGATGAGATGTTAGAGAAGTCCCTAGAGGCCACAATATTGACTTCTACAGCAATCTCGACATTATATACAGTGCATTCCCCAGATTAGCCGATATCCAAGGTGGTCTGTCACACATGGTCCCTCTGGAACCTACTTCATCCACATCGTCAACTTAGAGTTGTCTGTCTTAATCTTATTTGAGAAGATGAATTCATTTCTAGTACGCCAACAACGTAGATCGGAGGAGAAGAAATCGGGAGTGTGGTGATGATTAAGGAGAGAAAGCCAACCCTAACAACCAAGAGAGTAGTTCCTCAAGTTGCAGTGTAATTAGAACAAAAAATAAACTTTTAATGACTTCCCTTTAACCATGATTTTTAATTATCCAAACTCAACTTTTAGTTGAAAACCATAACTTTTCAATGATCTTTTTATGATAGTCGTTATATTAAAGTAATCTTGTCACCAAATTATAATGTATAAAATAATTATCCAGACCATTTTGTACTAATATATAATTCATTCACTGAAATCAAAGTTAGATATCCATTTAACTATAATTTTTAATTAAGGCGGTTGAAATTATGGTTGAAAAATCAGAACTTTTCAATGATTTTTTATGATCTCCTTATACCTTCAATGATAATCATTTACACAACCAGTACCAAATCGCAAGTTATAAAATAATAATATAAGATTATTTGTTTATAAAATATCTATAATTAATCCATTGAAATTAAATTATTTGTAAAGTATATATATAGTTATATATATATATATAGTTATAGTTAAATTTAATTAAGATAGGCAAAAAGAACATTCAGAAAGAAAATACACACAAATTAACTGTTTTAATATTTTTTAATTGAAAGTGGTGTTACAATTTTGTATATAGGCGTGCTTATGATCCATTATTACCTCAAAATATCCCAATGGAAGTATCAGTGTTATTAGTTTATAAGATTGCAAGAAAATTAATATATGAATTATAAATATGAGAAAAAATTGTTAAAAAGTTAATATAAATAAAAAATTAAACATCATATAAAAATGAATAAGATAGATCTTATATAAAAACACTTACAAATTTATTATCTTATAATTTTAAATGAAAAATGATGTGATAATTTTTTATCCGAATTTTTTATCAGCAATTGATAAAGAATATATCACTTCAACATACTGTGCCCTAGTGATAATATGTAACTGCTAGTACATTCTTAGTACATGATAATAGTTAAAAAACATAGATGTGGCAACAATTGAAAACATTGATTGAGATTGAAACGTAGCTCGAGGCATTATTGTGCAGACAAGTTATTTTTTGGTTGATGATGAGGCGCAACTGATACTTTCTCTCTACTTCCTTGCATAAGGTTACATAAATAATAAGGAGGAATTATCCAGTTAAAATGAAGTGGCAAGAGTTGCAAGAGATTACATGTCTCTGCACTGATAGACTTATCAGTATCATAGCAGGGAAATGGCGCATACAGCACAACCTATAAAGTGCTTGACGTAATAACTAAATAGCAAACACACAATTGTCCAGTGAACACTACTCCATGATATGACATACAAAAACAAGAAACCAAAACTATGAAAAGATGGTGATGCAAAAGGAATTTGGATTTGGATCTTCTGAAAGAGGAAGGTGGCGTAAAGATATTGCATGACATATGGTTAAGAAAGCAATCACAGCAGGCACATGCTATGAAGACTTAAGACATTCAAACTCAAGAAGTTAATCACTTTCTGTTTAACAAGTTTAATCAGTTCGTCACCTCACGTGTCAATCAATTTCATTTTAACAAATCACAAAAATGTATATATAAAAAGCAAAAAACAATTATGGATATTTCGTGTAATCTCCAGTTCCAGCTAAATAATAAGGTTCTCACGTAATACAATCTCTTAGATCTCTTTAGGACGTGGAAAGTCCATTAAAGAGAAAATAATAGAAAATACGAAAAGTAAAACATAATATAAAAATAAAATCACAAAATCTGTTTAACTTTTCGTTAAATGTAAAAAATACAAGACATCACATAATTATACCAAATTAGTTATAATTTAAATATTTTATTAAAAATTATATTATCACTAAAAAATCATTCAATAAAAATTATTTTTAAATATAAAAAATAATTAGTTATTATATTAAATAAATTAGATATAAACTCTTTAATATATTTACTTTACATAATAAATTATGTTAATATTCAAGCTCTTGCTGCTAACAATACTTGGCAACTTACCCCTCTCCCTCCAGGAAAGAAAACTATGGGTTGTAAATGGGTATATAAAATCAAATACCATTCTGATGGCACTGTTGAGCGCCACAAAGCTAGAGTTGTTGCCAAAGGGTTTACCCAACTTGAAGGACTTGATTTCTTAGACACTTTTGCACCTCCATCAAAATTATCACCGCCTGCATCTCCAGGAAGCATCTCACCCCAATTTCCAAGAAGATCAACTCGTCCTCACCGATAACCTGCCTATCTTGCAGATTTCCACACTGCAACCAACACTGTAAGTAGTAGATATCCTATTCATAATTACTTGTCTTACAATTCCTTATCTTCCAATTTTAGAAATGTTATTTCCTCTATCAATTTTCATCTTGAACCTCAGACATATAACGAAGCCTCCAAACATGCTTCTTGGCAATCTGCCATGCAAGACGAGCTTCTATCTATCACTCTCGGCGTGAGGGGGGTGTGTTGGAGATCCCACATCGACTAGAGATTAGAGCCTTTCATTGTATATAAGTGGGTGCAAACCTAAACCTTATGAGCCGGTTTTATGGGGTTGAGTTAGGCTTAAAGTCCACTCCCTAAATTTTATAGGGTTGACTTAGGCTTAAAGTTCACTTTGTAATAGTTAATTATATTATAATCTTTACAATTTAAATATAATAAATTTTATTTTTAACATTTTATTAATATTTACCAATTTTATTATAATCATAATAAATTAAATTAAATTATTAACAATAAATAAGTAAATATTATTTTCCATTTATTTCCACCCTCTCTCACTTAGTTGAAACAATTTTATTCTTTTACTTTTTTTTCTTTTACACTATCCCTTACTTTTCATCACCCATCTAAACAAATCAGTAATGTTTTAAACATTTGATAATGAATCCTAATATTGAGCTTACACCGCACTATTGATGTTGGTAATTCATTAATATTGTTTTTAAAATGAAAAATCATTTTCATTTGGGGTTCGATATTTCTATTTTAATAAAAAGTTTCGAGTCATTTTACTAATTACGTATAGTTATAGTTATGGTTTGCATTAAAATTTTGAAGGAAAAAAAAATACATGGATAACGAGAATATAGATAGATATTCACTAATAAAGAGTACAAAAAGTTACTTTCACACACTCCTAAAAAAACTACCACCTAACAATCAATATTAATAATATAATAATATATATTATAATTTTATATTAAAAATAAATGAATGATTTTGTTTTTTTAGTGGTATCAAATGAATGTATTTTATTTTTTAATGGTTTAGGGTTTCAAACCATTAAAAAACTTTCAAAGAATAAAAAACAAAGATTATTGTTGAAGATTCCCCATTGACTAAAGATTATAACCTTTTATAGTATATAAGTAGGTGTAAACCTCATCCCATGAGCTGGTTTTATGGGGTTGAGTTAGACTTAAAGTCCACTTTGTAATATGGTATCAAAGTCATTTCAAGTCTATCCTAACGAGTGTTTGTGTTGGACTTATCGTGTCACCCGGACCATTATGGGACTAATAATTATCCCCTAAACTAATTTCAAGATAAATATCCAAATTTCACCTATATGTTTTACGGATCCTATAAGAACTATAAGAACAAAAATGATTTAATTGTTACAGGAAGAAAAGTTATTTAACTTTGTAATGCAAATTTTAATTTAAAGGGTAAATGTATTTTTTTTCCTATTTTATAACATAAAATTAATTTTTAATTTAAATTTAAATTTAAATATTTGAAATAAGAAAACTATTCTAATAGTATTTGTGAATATCTTTTTCTTATATAACTAATAAATTTCTAATTATTATAATATATGAATTAACATAAAATATTTAATATATTAGTTCCCAATATTTATTTCGTAAAAAAAATCGACTGACAAAAAAATTATACCAATGAATGTCTAAAATTTAAATTAGGAATAAAAATCAATTTTATACCAAAAATATAATAAAAAATATATTTAACCTGATTTAAATTACATTTATTATTTATACATATGAAGATATAAGCATAAAGAATGATTGATGAGTAAAGTTTATGAGTTTGCTTATGTCAAAAGTTTGATAAATGACCGTATAGTCTTTATAGTTGGTGATGATGTGAAGTAGAAGGAAGATGTAGCACATGCATGAAAGACAATATTAGCTTTCGTATTTGTATCTATACATAAAAGATGAACAAACTAACACGTAACACTGTTCCTATTTATAGAAATACAACTGTTACTTAAAAAAAGTTGACATTTGTAGCATTTGAAATCCTCTGCCATTTAACTCTTAAAATTGAATAGAATCATTGTAAACATAAAGTTTTTTTTTCTTTTCTTGAATAGTAAATAAATATAATTGCACATCAAGACTAATCTGTTCACTGTGGGATCTTCATGCTTAAATATCTTATGTTTTGTTTTGCAGAAACACCGACATGTTATTTCAAGGTTTAAACTCCGCGAATAGTGGAGGAGATATGGGAGAAAGATGTTTTGAATTTTGATGTTCATAGGTAGAATTGGTTCTTCAATCAACATCACCATGGAACACAAGTCAAAATCAAAAATCTTATTGAAGAGGCTTAACTGAAAAGAGGAGCAGTTACAGTATAACCTTATCTCACTACCCAACAACACCAATGTTCCCTACCAAAAAGGTTGTCAATTCAAATACAAGAAAAAACACACCACAACTTCAATAAATTGTTATATTTTAATAGTTTTTTTTTTTAAACTCTCAGCGGTGACACACTTCCATTTGACAATTAAAAAATAATATAATAATATTTTGCATTTAAAACTAAATTAAATATAATTAAAATATTAATTTATTGAATTATAAAGTGAGTATATTCTTGGCTTATCATATACTATATATATGTATTGACTGTATAAGATTTATGTATTGTTAGTTTGGTTAGTACCTTTCTTTTCCTATTATTTTCACTCCTTTTATTATTGTTGTTTTTCTAAGTGAGGAAACAAAATAGCGTGTGAATTATTCTTTAAGAACAATGCAAATATACTACCAATTTAACAATGGGTAATCAAAATCAATACAATTTTTTCGGGTATTTTGGAGATATTTTAATATGCATATAAAAGAAATAAAGGGAAAACCCTATAATTTGGAGAGACTTTGTCCAAGTTTATAAAATTTAACCTTTGTTCTTACTTTCTAGTCCAAAGAAATAAATAATATATGGTAACAATAATGTTTAGGGATTAAAGTGAAACAAATAATTTTATAAACTTAAATTAAACTCTAAGAGTGTTTTAAATTTTATTGGCATTCTATAGCTTTATGAACTAGTATAACAGTAATATACAAATTCGAGAACTAAAATTTCATTTACTGAAACAATGACAAGCAAAAACATCCTACTAATTTTAGAGATCAGAAAAATCATATGTTGGGAAAAATTGTACATAAAACTATATTTTGGAATTGTCGTAATGAAAGGTCTAAGTGGGTCCAAAAAAGAAGTAAAGTATAAATTGGAATATAGAAGGCAAATTTTTAACCTTTTCTCTTTTGCTTTCATCTGAACACGGTTGCTTAATTGGGCTACATCAACGTATTCATGCCACCATTTTCACACTTTTGGTTTTGTACATAATTAATTAAGTTCATTTTGTTTCTCACGTTACAAATCGAGATAAAATCAATATACTGGCTTTCCTTTCTATTTCGCAAACAAATGCGTGAAAAAAGAGAGTCTATAATCGATTATATAACTAAAAATTTAATTTATCAATAATTATATGTTGTAAATATATCATTAAAAGTTTCATTTTAAAATAGTAAATAAAGTTAATTAACTTAAATTTTGAGATCAAGTAAAAAAAATTATTTTATAAATTCTTATTTTAAAAAATAAAAATTGTATATATTAAAATTTATAATAATTTTTATTCAATTAAAAAATTATTTTAATTTTAATTTATTATTTTTTCATTAAATTATTTTTAAATATATTAATATGAAATCCCATTTACTTTATTACATCAATCAAATCTTTAATAAAATTTCCCACTCAAATTCATTTACCTTCTCTACATCCAATTAGTTATATTTTTTTCTTTTTTTTCTTCTTTTTTCACCCATATCTTCATCCAAACAAAGCATAAAAAATTAGTCAAGTAATTATACCCTAAAATATAATTTAATTAAAAAAAATCTTGCATCCAAAAAGAGTAATTACTCTCTTGACATGCCAAAAATAATACCCATGTACGTCATACATTCTGCCAAAATTTAATTAGGTGCATCAAATTAATAAATTCTTCATGTGTTTACAATTTATTTTCTACAGTTGTTGGGACAATATATGATTTGGGGCCAACTTAATACCCACTTAACCATTCCACCATATTGATCAACAAAAGGCCCATGTCTTTAATTATATTTTATGGACATTTATAGGAAAATTTGCTTCAAATTAATTCTAGTGATTTATAAATACATTTTTCGGTTACTTATGTATACATTTTTATAATAACAAAATATGTCTCTTCTTTTTTTATCATCTTTGACAGTTTTATTTATTACTATTTACTTTTACCTCAGTATCATAGTAATTCTTGTTTATATTTTTTTTGTCTAAATACATAACAACTCTATGAAACATATAACTAATCTTGTTCAAGTGGAATAAAATGACACTGAATACTAAAATTCATTTTCTAAATATTTATTGCAATGCAACTACATTCCTAATTCAGACTGGCACTCATTATTTAATGGAAATTTCGAGTTAATATTGATAACTATATCAGAGGAACAAGTTCAACTTCTCGGAAAAAGAATGTGTTATCTATGTTCTATTTGTACAATCTGACATTTCATATTAATTGAGAAAACAAAATGAGAGTATTCAAATATATAATGGAGTGAGTACCAGTATAGTCGACCGATCGAATGATGTGTCTTGTTCTTCCTGTTCGAGATGACCGAGACACACCGTTGACATGTCTCACTCCGTCTGGTCGAGTTGGCCGAGACACCACGCACGGTCAGATCGAATATAACTATTAATGTTCAAATCAAGGTTAATGAAGCTAAACTATCATTAAGGACTAGGTAATGCAATCCTAAGTGTGATCCATTTCACTAATAAGGCCCAATGAGCTAAGCCAATTAAAATAATATAAATAGCACACATTCCAAAAAGAAAGCTACATCATTTATTACTCTGCACCTACCTGAGTATCGATCACCCGCTTTACTGACTTGAGCGTCGGAGTGCCTTCTGTAGGTACTCCCGTTCGGTGTTCATCCAAGACCGGTGTTCATCCAAGACCGAGAGCCAAAGAAGAGACACGAAGGCGAGAAGGATCCCAACCAAGCACTTAACAACCTGCCCAACCGAAGAAAGAAAACGAAAATTTCAATAGTTCTCAAGGTCTCATCTCCCTAGCAGGAACAAAGTGAATTGTACTATAAAATGTTAAGAGTAAATTAAAAGTAAAATATAAATGGGAATGTAGAAGAAAGTTGAAGAAATATTCAAGTAGTGATACTCATCAATCAGTGTCTATTGTCGTGTTATTGGGCCTACGTGCTCATATTATTGCCCCCATTGTTGTACTAGAGCTATGTACGTAATTACGAACCCAATTTTAGTCCATAAAATATTGTATATACCCACCCCCACTGGGCCAAAATTGAAGGAATATCAAATTATTGTGAGAAATTATGTTGAACACTGTCATTACAATATAGCAAAGTTAGAGACATGAGGAGAAGAGAGAAGTGTAATAAATTCACCTCGAAAGAAAATTAGGAAGTCATTTTATAAAGCAAGATTATGAAAAGAAGTGTTTTAAAACCTTGGGAAAGATTACATATTAATACAAACATTTACAACTAAGAGATTGAATTGAGATTAATTTCACATTACTGAGAAGCTAAATTATTTTTGTTTAATGATTGTGAAACTGACTTATTTATTTAAAAAATAAGTTAATGTTTTTTATTTTAGAACTAAAATAATGACATTTATATCCTGGGAAGATTGAAATAAGGGTTTACTGAAAAAGAAATTTAAAAAGGAAAATATTGATTAATATCAAAATTTCTTAAAGTAAATAATTGTTGTTTGAATTTTAGGTTTTAGAATATTTTATTTTATGACCTTTGCCAAAACACTCTTTTTAGTTTGAAACATGTACGATATTGTAGGAAGTGGGATTTTGTCTTGTCAGTGTAAATTGACTGGGACATAAACTCTGACAACTACATAGACCATCAGCATTATAAATTTGTAATGAACAATTTCAGCACAGGTCGCAATCTAAGTTATCAGATTAAAAACTGTCCAACAAAAGCTGTCCATAAACTTTGTCTAAGTTGAAGGTGTCACCGGAGAACAGGTCCCATCTGTAAAGTGCAGCACTGTTTCCTTTCATCTACATATCTTTTCATTAAAGTAGGTATCCTGCATTATTGTTTTATTTAAATGCAGTTTCTCACTCCTACACAAAATTTAAAGATTTGAGGGTCATTTATTCTAAAATTGACATTGATTAAACATAAATAAGTTGTTTATAAATTAATTTTAATCACAATTTATATTGAATCGTGCAAATAGACAGAAGTGATCACGTTTACTATTTACCAGACCAGCACTTAAGGGCAATAAATAACATGCATGGTCTATAGAATAATAATAATAATAATAATCATAATATTATTATTATTAATTACTGCCCCCCGTAGCACAGAATCATTTCATTGATGGCTTAAGAGTCGTTTATATAACTTTTTAAAGATGAAATATTGTTGTGTCTGAAGAGTCTCGAAAGTTTGTAAAAATTCATAATCCTTACGAGACAGATGTTGGGTTTTGAAATTGGAGATAGAGTTGCTTTGGAAGATCAATGATGGAAGCCAGTAACAAAGATAGGCCATAAGAAGTGACGGTTTATGTTCTTCATGGACCACCTGCTTATGTGATTCTGGCAAGAATTAAGGTGTGATTAGGTCATTTATGGTTCAAGGTATGAGTTATAGAGGCTGGGGCAACTTACTTTCATAGAGTGGGTGTGGTAATATAGATTCAGAGAACTTGTTTAATATTTTGATTGATTAAAGCGTTCCTGTCGATATGATAATATTACGTATGTTCCAGGTAACAGATTGTATGAATAGCGTTTGAATGAAAATAAAAAAGAATTACATTATTACTGGCTCATATTTTCATCTGATTGGGTTACATGAATTGCATGGGTGCACATGACAGCGAACTGGCTCGCAGAAACTAGACACCCATCAGTAAAAAAATTGGGAGAAAAAAGAAAAAAAAAATGAAGAACTAAAATGTAATTTGACCTTCGTCAGAAATATGATCGGAAGGAATTTGGCCAAAGATGTCAGGGCAAGAGTCCCAGTTTCCTCTTTGTCGGGCCTCCCAATATCCTCCTACATAACGGTATGTCCCGCTCGTCTTATCCTTTGCAAACCACCGTGGTTTCCAACCACTCTCTTGCATCTTCCTAGCCTGAATCACATTCAAACAAACAATCAATCACTACCAAATAAGGATGACTATATAGCATTTCAATTACTCTAATTTCCTGCCCATAAAGGCAACTTATCAACATTGTACACTATCGCATACAATGAGTCATCAACTTGACAATAATGTGATTTAGAGATGATTGAGGAGGTATAGACAAAACTAGCAAAATGGTAAACCGACTCTCTTAATCTCTTGTTTGATAATTTCTTATGACGACTTCTTGCCTAAACTAGAAAAAAGAAAGAAAAACAAATGACTGAAATAAAATAGAAAATTGTTCTGCATTCAGGAGAACTAAAAATAAGCTCAACACAATCTATTCTGACCCTTTCACAAAGGGTGTTATGAAGCATAAAAAGAAAACTACTCGGATCTCTCTAAGCACGAGGCTGCAGGTGAAACCATAAAACCAAAGGTTACAGTAGGTAAAATGTAGTAGGCACCTGGCGCTGCCGTTGCTCTAGCCGTAACTTTTCTGAATTTGCCATGTCATACTCCCCATTTTCCAAATACCTTTGGTCTGGTCTTAATCTTGAATCTGTAGGTGGCAACTTCTCCTACATAAAACCAAAAGGTAATTAAGAAACAATATCTAACAAAATGAAAAAAAAAAAACACAGGAAAACACAAAGATAGACAACAATGTGCACAGTGGGACTTTTTGTTCCTTCTTTTGGGATATACTTCGTGTTTGCAGAGAAAAAGTTAGTTTCCCCTTCTTGTTACACTATTTGCAGCGAATACAGTCTTTTTCCTGGACTACAATACAATGAGAGGCAACATAAAAAGAGTATGGTTAACAAAACAGACCTTCAAGCCAGGGGTCAGTTCGTTTAGTGTGATGGCAAAGCGAGTGAAGTTGTATCTAGTGGGAATCTTGGGAGCCTTGCTTCGCTTCCAGAGCAAATGGGCATCTGACAAAGATTCATGCCCTTTCCCTTTCCCGGTGTAGTCTCCGTTAACGTAATGCATGCTTTCATCCCATTTCCCAAACAAAGTAGATACAGTTTTTCCATTCCTATCTTGAATGATACCATGAACCTAGAGAAACAGATAAATCACAATGAGAGACAACCCTCTCCAACAAAATTTCGTATATCTATAGTGAGACAATAAATTAAAAGTCCAGTTTAATAACAAAGGCCTCACAATTTTTCCTTAAACAAAAATGAACATTGAATCTACACAGTAAGACAACTAAGTTTTGTACAAACCAAAGAGGAATGACAATTTAATACAAAGGCTAATGGATCTGTTAAATGTGAAAAAATAGAATCCATGCAACAACAGATATAGAGCACCTGGTGAGGATTTCGATCAATTATAGATTGTTCCTTGAATTTCAGTTTACACGAGTACTCTTGGTTTCCCTGTATACGCATTGTACCATAATGATCACAGTATAGCTTTCCCAATATGAGATTGTATATTGATGTAGTAACCTGAAAGAACAAGTTCGTTTAGAAACTAGAATCAAAGCAGGATAGCAGTTGAACCAGATAATATATACCTTACTCCACTGGAAAACTTCCCCATCATCAAATTCCAAAGTCAACATACCAACAGGGTCAAGCTGAATTGATCGCCCCCAAAACTTGCTCTTTAGGTTGCTATCTCCCCAAAATTTCCAACCTGTACCCTCACAGTGACATGCTACAATCATAGGGTGATGACTGACCTGAGGGGAAGCACAAGTATTAATAATTTATAATAGGTGACATAAATTAAAAAGCTCAAGTGTATCCCTTTTGTTGACTCCAAAATCCAAATTGCATTGTGTTCATAGGATTCCATGGAACTACTGCACCTAGTTTACATCTCTTATTCATGAAATAAATGGTGCAGTTTCTAAAATTATGGTCCTCCGTATTGGGGAAAGCAGTTCCTTTTTTAATTAAAAGAAATTGTCAGTAAGAAATTCAAATGTGTGGTTGGTACATACAATTTCATCAAATAAACAATTCAAATAACTAGGATTAAAACCTCAAAAAAGAAAACATGTCTCTAGAGTAATTATTACGGTTTGATACTTTGTTTGACCCCCTTCATAAATATGTAAATTGGGTTGCAATCATAAAGGAATATTAAAGGAAGAATAGAAATCATCATGGTTTTATACAAATAACTAGCCAGGTACTTGGAAACCCACCCTCAAAAACTAAAGTACCCAAGTCGATGTGGGACTTGTTAGACACCCCATAATACCCAAGTTCCTATCATAGCACCGCCCCTAAAAGATTATGTCTGAGGAACTTTCAGTGTACGACACTACACTCAACTTCCTTGTTGGTACAAACCCTCCACCAAATGTGAACCCTTTAAGGTAGCCCTGTCTAAGACACGGCAACTAGCTCTTATACGGTATACCAATTGGAAGTACTCAAGCACTTGAGAAATTCATCCTCAAAAGCTAACTATTAAGGGAGAAGAATCAAGTACTTCTTAAATAGTAGACGGAGCATCCCATACTACCGGACGTACGACTTATTAGCCACCCCATACTACCAAGTTCTTATTAGATACTTTACTTAAGTTGAAAATAGGTCATTTAATAATCACTTTACCACGGAAGATTAGCTCATACCTTCTCTGAGAAAAACCGAAGGCCTTTATCTGGATAGTGAGCCTCGTATGTTTCCCCAAGTAACGGATTAAATGGTTTGCAAACTCTTCCTTCTGTTGCAGCATAGCCAGATATAGCAAAAGCCGCAACATAGAGAACCCTCATGAGGCTATTACCCTGGCATGACATTTCCAATTAGTTAAAAGTGGTTAAAATGAACCCAATATTGCATTGAACTAGCTAAAAGCAAGAAAATCGAACTCAACATAGCACTGGAAATTTTCTCATATCAAATGAAATATGTAAGCACTCAGATTTGCTTAAGTATTACAGAGCAATAGAGATCTGTCAGTCAGATTCGGACTTACCCTTCTTCCCCATTCATATGCTTGGTCCAAAAGATATGAATACTCCATTTCTTCAAAACATTTTTGTAGGGAGGAAAGAGGCTCGTTAAAATAAACAGGAAGGCAAACTTTTGTTAGATCCTTCCCTATATTATCCTTAATCATTGACCACAGACTGACTCCTTTCTCTTTTTCTACAGGGTCTGGCAATTTCTTACGCCGTTTAACATGAGGGTAATTGGTTCCAACATATCTAATCGAAGGATCTATGTCATCCTCTGATTCCAATGCATAGAACCCTTCATCATCTGAAGAGAAGGATGACATTCGGTAATCAGACCCATTACTTTTAAAAGAACTGGACGATAGAATATCACGAGTATCAAAAAAGGCATTGTCATCATCGTCAGTTTCTTCCTCTGCAGCATCATTTCGATCATTGTCATCTTCAGATTCACTTGCAGTTCCTTCTGATTAAAAATAGGAAAACAAATAAAAGTATAAAAGGCTTGGTTAGGGCATAACAATGGTTAGCAGGTATGATCAATATGCACTACAATTCATTAATTTATAAACAAATATTTTATATAAATTTAGAGAGAGGGAGAGAGCGATGGGGAGAGTTTAGAAAAAAGCAATGGAAACTAAGGGGCATCTTGTATCAAAGATAGATATAGAGTAGTAGACACAAATAATTTATGTTTCAAGAAATTGCATCACTAAAACAATGAGACATCTACATAAACGTGATGCAAATGAAGAAGTCTCACCACTAAATTTTTCTTGCGCTAATCTTGAGGAAGACTCTTCATCATTCCACTGTCTTTGGCTCTCATCAACTACTGTATTCTCCAGATCAACCTTTTCTGTCTACAATAATATAACATAGATAAAAGTTTACTTATACACGTGAAAAAGACAAAAGATTTATCCTTGATCAAAATGATAAAAATAAACCATCCATGCACAAATTCAAATTGCAAATGAAAGTATTTTGTTAAACAGCAAGGAAACAGTGAATAACGACTTAAATTGATGACTGTAACCCCTTTTAATAATGCATGGTTTAATAGACTTAATTAGAAAATATATTAATAAAAACATTCATCCTATGAAAAACCTACCCAGTTCTTCACCCATGACACAATATAATTCCGGGCCTTCGCATTATGTTAAAAGAGACTATGTTTTTCATTATCGAAGCCTACTTGCAGGACTCAAACGAGGGAAAAAATAAACCTTAATCCATTCATATATATCTAGCCAGTTAAGAACATTCAAAATTTGTAACAGCAGCATTTTAACTGGTAGAAAACTTTCAGAGGAAGAGAAATGAACACGAGATACATGCATGTCTCGTGAGAGTGACTCACTACGGGCTCATTCAAATCTATTCAAGGAGGGTTCAATTGAGCTTATATAATTTATGCCAACACCTGGTATTGATGACAAGGTCAATATAACTCACAAGAACAACGAAAAGAACTTTAAGACTTTCATATAAACTACCGGCCAACCATCTATGTTCCTAAGAATAGATTCACATTCCGGAGTGATAGCGTACACAATATTTTATTTTGTACCATACACCAATTTATGGTATTCAACTTAGAACTACACTACTTTTAAATGTGTCGAAGTGTTGGAGATTTGACTAGACGTACCTCTAATTGACGCAAAGTGTCAATGAGAATGGAGTGCTTCTGCTTAAGCAGCACAAGCTGGCTTTGCAGAGCCGCAAACTCACTCTTCATTATTTGCTCACTGTCCTGAATAGCCCCCTCGCTCACTCCCTCTTCCATAAGCCGAAGTCTCAGTTTCTCGGTCGAAACGGTTACATTGTCCAACGGAGCCATCAACTCGCTGTTCGACATCCGCGGGAACATGTCCTTCACCGCCTGCAACGCCTCCGTCCAGGACACGCGATCCTCACGCGTATCCGCCCTCAGGTGGAGCCTCTTCGTTCCGGTGAAGACCGAGAACCGCTTGTCATCCGATTTGCTCTCGCGAATGGTCGAAACCTGCAAACTCAATGCAAATAAATCTCGTCGAAATCCCTAATAATTGAAATTAAGTTAGGAGGAGTAGAACTAGGTCGTGCCTTGAGATGGATTTCCCCAAACGGCTTTCGCACGTGCTGGCAGGGATAGGAATTGCGGTTGCGAGTGATCCTGCGCATGGATTCTTCGCCAATAACCATGGTGCCTTTCTCGGTTTCGGGATTCACGACGATCTTATCAGGTCCGTGAATCTTATAGTAGGATAGAACACCGTCTTGGAGTACAAACCATCGCGGTCGCCATCCTTTGCCGTAATTCACCCATTTGTACAGTATTCCGGAGATTCCGTTGCCGACGAGGTCGTTGATCTTCACGTCCACCGGCTGCTCCCGCTGACTCCCGCTGAGGCTGTGCTTGTGACTGTGCCGCGGCGCCGAATCGGATCTCACGGTGGCGGCGGCGGCGGCGGGGAGTGGCGGCATGGGGAAGTCCGCGAACGAGGGTTTCACTGGCGAGGCCTGGTCGGAAATGGCGGACACGCAGCAGAAAGGATGCATGTAGAAGATTAATATTGATATCAGTGCGGTGAAAGCGTTGTTGTTAGGTGGTGGCGGCGGCGGCGGTAGATGACGGCGGTGGGGATTGGGTGGAGGTTCATGCTAAGCGCGATTAGGCGATCAGTAGTGGAAGGGGGTGAAGTAATTTGCGTGAGAAGAGAGGAAGATAAAAACGGTTATATGGAGATTAGAAGTAAAATAGTGAAATAAAAATAAATGAATAAAAGAAATAGGTGAAGTGTGAAATGAAGGGGCAAGGTCGAAGTCAGGATTAGAATATTAAATAAATGAATGAGTAATTAATATTGGAGAAGTTATGTGATGTGTTTCTCTATGGGAAGTTAAGGTGGAGAGAAGGGTTTTTTCCGGTGGGATGAGGTGGCAGCAAGAGGCAGAAAGAGAGAGAGAGAATGAGGCGGATGAAAGTAGAAAAACCGCTGGACTTGGAATTGGATGCCTTGGCTAAAGTTTTTAAATATTATGAGGAGGTTGGTTCAGAGTTGTGATCTGCGATCATGATTGACTCTTCTCAAACACCTTTTCCCTCTGGATTGAGGGGGTAATGATTGCCTGCACCGAGGATACAGGGGATAAGATGCCGCCGGCTCCATCAGCGCGTGACACGTGGGACGTTGACAAAAGGACATGTGGAAGGTGGTGAGTGGAAATATGCGTGGGAGTAAAGGAGTATGGCTTCCACGTTTTGGAGGGAATTAAATTCAGATTTAGATAACAGAAAAATGAAGGAACAGTCTGCCCCTGCCCTGCCCCTGCCCCTGCCCCTGCCCTGCATCACCCAACTGAAATCAAACCTTCCTATTTGCTTTTTCCGTTCAACAACACTTTCATCTGTTCAAAATATTCTTCTCAAAACACAACGTAAAATCTGGCCCAACTACCAAATACCAATATCAGCACGCGGCTACTTTTTTTTTATTTTTTATTTAAGTTCGCATGATATACTTATAAAATATTAAATAAAAAACAAAAATGGAATCGATAATGACATCATCTAATTTGTGAATTATTTCATGGTGATAATAACGTGACGGTGGTATGTGTTTAGTTGAAATAAATTTGTTGGTATGACAGTTTTTTATTTTTAATTGGGTTTGTGTGAGTGGCAGAAGAATGAGAGAAAAAAAAAGTAAAGGAAATAGGGGTAGGGGTAGGGGTATGAGAGGAGAGGATAAAAGAAACAGAGTTGTATTGTATTGTATGAGGAAGGTACAGCATGAAAGATAGGTCATAGCCAGCCCCGGTTCAGGAAGTACCGCGCCGTGAACCATGTCTTGTCAATGTCCAGGTCAATCTTCATCAACTGTATCTTTTTATATTATTACTTTAATATCTCAACTCAAATTAATCACATTTATTTCAATTACAGATCAAAATTCACTAAATTAACTAAATCAATTTTACTTTCATTAAAACTAAGGAAAATTTAAATTATTTTTTATTTTACTTTTATTATTATTATATTTTAAAATTAAAAACAACATAATTAATTATGTTTACTTTCTCCTCTTTATATTCATGATTTTCTTGTATTCAAAGTAAAGCAATCCTCATTTTTATATGATTTTCTACACTCAAATTTTCCATCATAATAACCATAGCCACTCTTATTTTAAAAAATAATTATAAATATATATAGGCAAATACAGAAATAAAAATTAAGTTATCCAAATTTAACTATCAATATTTCTTTTCCCCATCTACCAAACATTGGATTAATTTTAGATATCTAAACTTCATTAAGTAAGATAAAATTTTATTTTTTGCACTAAACTTAGAAACATAAAATTCCAACGGTTAGTTTTCTTCCTATGAAGAAGCTCCACCCTCCAAGGATGTCCCAAACAAGGCTTTTATTAAATATAGATGCAATGGGTGGTGCAAATCTGTGACACACCCCGTGATGAGAGTCAGAGATACATTATGATTGCTTCTGCATGCTAGATTCATTCCAACCATGCAAGTTCTGTTTTCTATCACCATAAATTTAAGAATCAGTATAACTTACACTTGTGCAATTTTGTTTCAACCCCACAAACTAATATATATGACACAGTTTCTCAAAAAGTTTTATCTCATACCTTCTTTCTATACCAACTTTATGCCAGTTTTTGTAGCTCAACAGCATGACATTTTAAAAAAAAATATATTGATTTAAACCACTTTTTATGGATAATAATTTCAGACTAACCTAATTGTTTCAATTTTTTATTCGTGATTTCCTGTAATGTTTTTTATGGGTTGAACGGATCCAATATTCAAAGGGAAACAAATTTTTTATTTCAAATATTTAATGCATTTGAACTTGAAATTATTGGCTATATTGAAACAATAATTGAGCTTTTGATTATAATATGTCACTGTTTCCATTATTTTATTATGTTCAAATGGACTTGAGTTGGGAAGCCACATCTTTAAAAATAATAATTATAAATTTAAAATTATTGTAAAATAATATTATTTTATATATATATGTATTAAACTTATATATGAAATTATTATATTTAAATATTAAAATTAATTTTTTATTTATGCGTATTATAAAATAAAACAAATATGAACAAAAGAGAACAAAGATTAACAAAAGTAAAAGGATATGAGAATGAATATTTTTTCAATTGTATTTAGAAATCAGAACGAATAGTCTGAATATATATATATATATATATATATATATATATATATATATATAAAAGTTGTACACTCATTTTAGGTCTAGCTAAAAATAATAATCAATCAATAAATACTAGAATTATAACAAACAAAGACAAAATAAAGGTTATTCACCTCTATAGAGATAAACAACTAAGAATTAAAAAAGACACAATTAATATTAACATTTTTCTATTAGACTTGTATTCATATCTTTTAATAATGCGATTTAAATTTTAAAATATACTTTTTTATAGTTCAAAATTCAAAATCATTTCTTAGTTCTTTTTAAAAGTTCTATACGAAATTATATGTTTGATTTCAAGGTGCTTAAGTTTTTTATATTAATAGTGATAAAGTTCTATCTCCTCTTCCTGCTAGATGAGAGTTTCCTTTTCCATGTGATGGGACTTCTAGGAGTTCTCCTAATCTTGTTAGTTGTGGTGGAGCATTTTCTATGGGAGTATGAGAGAGTTTATTGGTGGTTTATCTGCTTTCCTTGATGTTCAGACTGATTTGGTTTTTGAGTATTATGGAGTTATACATGTTATTAAGCAAACAATGGGTCTTACTAGTTTATGACTTAAATGTAATTTTGCCTTGGTTTGTGCTGTCTGCTAGGACTAATGTTCATTTGATACTTTGTAATAGTTGGAACACTTGTCTTAACTATTGGGGAAAATCAGGTTTAGGGTTTCTCGCATTTTTCATGAAAGGAATGCATGTGCTGATAAGCTTGTTAACTTAGGCTTTATTTATAGAGAGTATTTTTATTGGTATAATAGGCTTCCATCTAGTCTTTTCTTAGAGTTATTTATTAATAAGTATAAATTACTTATGTACCGTTTTTGTTAATATATGAGTTTTGATCTAGTTTCCCATATTTTTTTGTATTTCCTTTTTCTTTTTAATAATATTTTTTTCATGTGATGACAAATGATTATTATTATTATTTGATGTGTCAGTCTAACTGAGATGTCAACATTCATAGTAATATCTAACATGAAATTTTTATAAAAAAAAAATTAGCTAACCAATTTTATGGTTTCATTTAAAATATGAATCACTAAGTTAGTACTAATTTTTCATTTGACTCCTAGGTGGTCTATTTTTGCTTTTTAATCCATGCTTAATTGTCTTTTTTTATTTATTTTATTATTGTAAACGTATACTTTTAATAAAAAAAATCATTCAATTTTTTATAATTATTTTTATTGTTACTTTTTACTTGAAAAATATAAATTCTTCCCTTTTTTCTAAAAAAAATCTATATTGAATTGATTAAATTGTTACAAACTTTCTTTCAATAAAAAAAGCAACAAATTTAAAATATGTTGTCCATTAATAAAATATTTGAGCTATTCTCCTTCATTCTTAATCTTAGCTCCTATTAAATTCTTTAAATGTTTACTAAATTTTTTAAATTATTGTATACCAAGAATTCATCATGAATATATACATATATATCCAATTATTTGAATATAAAATGTAAGTATTCTGATACGTCCAATAGTTTCACATCGTTTAGGAATCAAGTCTATAGGAACAGTTTATATACATATTTTCTCCTTTAACCTACTGAGACATCTTTTAAAGATAAAATTGTAATGAAAGTTTGAGCTCCAAAATGAATAATAAAAATATTAGATGTGATGATTGACCATGTAATGTTATATTAACGAACTTGAGGTTGAAACATTGACATAGGATCAAAAACTTTTACCTTAGCCCTCGACTGACGAGCTTGTTTCGATAAGTCCAATAATAGTTTCGTAATGCTTAAAAGTTGATGTTAAGAACAATTTATACACACTTTCCTTCTTTAATCTATTGTGACTGAATTCTAAGTTTCAAAACGGATAATACATCTAAGTAGATTATTGATCCTACTAATATTATCTCAACAAATTTAAAGTTAGAACAATAAAATTGTGAGATTTTCAAATATATAAAAAAAAGTAGATTACTAAAAATGTAAAAAAAGTTATTTACTTAAAACATAAAATATTAAAAGTGCAATTGAGTTTTTTTAAAAGAAAATATATCAATCAAGTTTCATATGATTTGCCATATTAAACACATTAGGCAATCATATTTGGTCCGATGGCATTTTGAATCTAAAACTTTTCTTTATGTGCCTAAACTTTTGTTTGTAAACCAATTTAACTCTTTACTTATTATCCTCGAATTGAAGATTATAGCATCTAGGTGATGGGTAGGTTTATAGTGTACCCTTTTTCTTCTTTAAAGTATCTAAAGTAAATTCATTCATCTCATGTGACATGATATATTCATGCGCTGATATGACAAGTTTTAGATTGTTCTCATGGAACATTTTCTTAGGAAGAGTTTAATAGTAACATATGAAACACAGTTTAAATTCTTTAAATATGCTATAGTGTACCGAAATAAAAAATATAATTAAAACAAACAAAAACCACTCGAAAATATCAAGTCTTTATTTATTAATTAATTAAAGAATATCATTAGCGCAATCAAAAAATAAAAACCTAAGAAATATAATGATAATAATAATAATCTATGCATCTGTACTCTTGAAAAGTTAGTTGAAATCATTTCTATAAAACTAAGTGTATAAGTTTATCATCTTTTTAAATTAATAAACATATTTTTTAATAAATCATTTTTTAAATAGCCACTTTTAAAGTAGATGTTTCTTCTTAAAATAAATATAAAAAATTAGTCATTCTGATCCATATTATAAAAAATAATTAAAAGTAATTAAAAGTCAGTTTTATAATATTATTATTTTTTCTTATTTTTCAATGATAAATATTATTCCAAAAATTCTTTTTATATATCTTTTCATCTTATTTTATAAGAAGAAAAAATATAACAAACCTTTCTTATTCTAATCAAATAGTTACACTTTTTGAATTTCACCCATTTCTCTTTTCATCTAACCTAATAAATTCACACCTAAATCATTTAGAAATTATTGTAAGGATTTTTAGTATAGTAGGGGAAAATAATAATTATGTTATTAGAATTACAAAGAAACAGATAACAATGAAAAACAGAATTCTAAAATTGATACAGACGAGAAGGAATGAGGATGAATACATGTGTTGTTTTTATTAATAAATAATCAATGAGAAGATAATTTTAAAAGTTATTAATGATTAAGGTAAATTTGGTATAGTTATATTATTGTTTTAAAAATTCAACAACATAAATTGAATTAATTATTTTTATTAGTATGTGTTATATGTGATTACATTATAAATGTTATATACTAAGATTGGAAAAATAATTTAAATAAACATATATTAGACCAACATATAAAAAAATAAAAATGTGCCTTTTTTATTAAATAAGCATTTTCTAAAATAATAAATATCAACTAATCACCCAATATCTTTAATGTAATTAATCCTAGATAACACTCATAGAATTGCCCTTAGTTTCGATTAAAGATGCATTCTAAAAATTATTAAAAAAAAACTTTAAAATAATACAAGCTACACCCTAATATTTTTTTCTCCAATGTTTTTTTTTTCTTTTTAGCTTAAGTCTGCGTCTGATTCAATAGTCACATTACGCTTGTATATTTTTTTTCTCGAGTAATTAAGATCAAACGCACTATTAATGACCAAAATAATTTAATCTCAATCTTCCTTATAAGACTGAGTGATTGGTATCAACTATTTTTACTTCCCATGTTTTAACCTAATATGCTTTACAAATAAATCATCTAATTTTATTTATCTAATCTTCTTTAATATCTTTTCAAACAAACAATTTCTATTAATTTTTACCAGTAATACTATTTTATTTATTAGTAAAAAAAATAAAATAAATAAAAGACATTCTAGAGATGTCTCAATCCTATTACAATGAAGCAGATTATGTATATACATAACCCACAGAAAATCATAATATCATCAAAAACTTGTCTTCATACAAAATCTGACTTGTCAGTCATTAAGAAGTCCTTATTTACATAACCCCACACCTTTACAATTAAAACATTGTTATGGCTTCAATTGTCAATATTACACACAATAATAAAAAAACAAACAAAAGAGAATAAACCAAAACAGCTTCAAATTAGTTTATCATAATCCAACTAGGATGTATATTGTTGGTAATAGAAATCAAAGGCTGCAAATTACCATGTCCTAAATCCTCTATAAATCTCTTTCCCAACCATCACCACAACAAAACTCATTTTAATTATTTACAATTAAAATACATTGCGTACAACTTTATCTTAATAAACTTGGATCAACAAAACCAAACAAACCACATTAAGGTTGTTAAGCAAATGTAAAGATTCAATCGTTAATTAAAAGAAGTATTTTAGATGACAATCAAATCCAAAATTTTACTTGGGTCAAATAAAAACTTCTTTCACATTCACCCACCGAAAATCATAATACCATCAAAACCTATCTACATACAAAATCTGACCTGTCAGTCATTAAAAAGTCCTTGTTTACATCAACCCCACACCTTTACAATTTAAATATTGTCATGGCCTCAATTACCAAATATTACACAGAATCAAACCAAAAAACAAAAGAGAATAAACCGAAAATAATTTCAAATTAGTTTATCATAATCCAACTAGGATGTATATTGTTGGTAATAGAAACCAAAGGCTGCAAATTACCATGTCCTGAATCCTCTATAAATCTCTTTCTCAATCATCAACACAACAAAACTCATTTTAATCATTTACAAGTAAAATACATTGCGTACAACTTTATCTTAATAAGATTGGATCAACAAAACCAAACAAACCACATTAAGGTTGTTAGACAAATGTAAAGATTCAACTGTCAATTAAAAGAATAATTAAAAGAGGGTATTTTAGATGACAACCAAGTCCAAATTTTTACTTGGATCAAATAAAAACTTCTTCCAATTCACCCCTATTTAGAAATGACTTTATTCATATAATCTCAAATATCTCATATTATTGCAACTCATTATAGAGAACCAAGAGATGACTTCAAAACAATTGAACTAAGATTTTCCATATCTGGTATTTTAATTAAGATGAAAGATATGAAATTATTCGAATGTGGTATTTAAGATAATTATGTTATACAAATGTTCCTTTACTTACCATATTCATCCTAGTTTATATTTTACTTAATAAAACTCTCTACGCGATAATTTAACGAGTAATGTGTCCGTGTAAAAGTCGTATTTAATTCAATCACGAGAGGTATATCATGGAGAATGAAGGAGAATTAAGATTCATCCAAATAAATTTCTCCACAAATATTTATAAAAAAATTAATTAATTAAATTTTATAATCAAATTATACACTTATCATTTTAAGAAGTTAATATCACCTACATTTTTTTTGTAAAGTTAACATACATAAAATTAAACTTTAATTTATCAAAACAGAAAACAAATAAAATGTTACTTGTCTAAGTTATATAAAATATTACACTACTTAAAATCTTTCGATCAGATTATAATTTTTTTTAAATTCACAAAAATTATTATTATATAAATTATATATACAAAATTTTATAATAGTCTAAAATTATTTGATACACTTTTTATATAAATCAAAATTAATGCAATGTATATTTATAAAATATAAATTCTTTTATCATCATTACTAAATTTAACAAAATTTTGACGTAAATAATTCTGATGATATAAGATTATATAATTTAAAATTATTGATGATGTAATATTTAGTACAATTTTGATAACTTTGTTAAATTAAAATTAGACTTAGCCACCTATTTCATGACTGCAACTGATCATCGAATTTCTTTTCGTGAGAACAAGATCGTTAATGATGGAGAATTATTTATATAATTATTATTATTCCAAATATTGACGTTCCCAAATTAAATATATGTCAGAAATTTATATACTATTTTCAACAAGTTAAACATATAAGGTGTCTACTGTCTTAATGACTTCTTTTATTACTGGTTGCAATGTAATTTTATTATTTTATATATATATATATATATATATATATATATATATATATATATATATATGCTTATAGTTTGGTTTTGAAAGATTTAGAACAATCAGAACCATATATAAACAATACAAATTAAATGCACACACAATATTTTGCACCAACACTAACCAATAGAAAAAGTTATATTCCAACCATTTAAATTGTTAGGAAATTATAAGTTATGATTGAGACTTTTGCTATTTATGAAAAAATAAAGATATGGCTGCAACATAAAATTTCCATAAATCTTTGAAAATATTCTATCACAGCTACTTTGATTGCTACGTATGTTTGGTATGGCAGCAATGTGGGTCACTAGCACAAGTTAGTTGCAACAAATGATTGTCGTTGCAAAAACATCATTAATTAAAGTTATAATTGATGTTTGGAAACCTTAACCATCGCTACAACAATGTCAAAAGATAACTAACTATGCTATACATTCACTTAATATCATAACTTTCTTTGTTACAACTTTGTTGTCATAGCATCAACCATCTTTTCATTCAACATCTCACTTCTCTAATACATTTCCCTTTTTTCATATACAACTATTTATCTAAAAGAATTACTATTGTAACTTCTCACAATAATTGTTTATCCATTCTCTCAATTAATTACTAAACTTTTCTTTCTTTCTTTTGTTAATATTTTTTCTCCATATTCCTCTATCTATCGAGACTCACATGGTCGATTCAAGAATAAGTCAGTTTAAAACTTTGTTTTAAGTTCTTTTAAAAAAATAGTATTGATATACCTTTTTTTAATAACAGATTTATAAAAAAAAAATTATTAGCATTCCTAATTTAATTTTAATCAAGATTTTTTCCTTGATAAATGGGATTCTCGTCCTACTAAAGGAACATTTTTTTTTTTATTTTTAATGTTTTTTTATTTTTTTTTCTCTTAACTAAAATAAGTATCAACTTTTGCTATACCAAATTCATATATATTATTAATTTAAGTCTCATACAAATTTATTATAAACCAAAAAATATGTTGGTGTGTCGAGAATCAAACTATCACACAAATAGAAGAAAATAATTTTTTTTATCATTTTGTGATAGAAAGTAAAGTATAATTTATCATATAGTTAGATAAAAAATTAAAATGAATAAAGTTTGAAGTATTTTTAATTTAAATATTTTTATTTAGATGAAAAAATTAAAATTTAATTTTTCTGGAGTAGAGTATTTCTATTATTATTAAAAAACAAGAAATTATTTTAATAATAAAAGTATTTAATTTTTTAACATTTTAGTTGGTGATATTTTTCTTTCAATTTTAGTTAATACTATTTATCGATTAAAATTGGTTAAGTTATTTTTTAGCTAAAAATAATAAAGAATTTTATTTATTTATATCTATTGAGTTTTTTTTTATGTTAGGATTACTTTTTGACGTTATTAGTGAGAATATTTTTTTATTAACTTTTTATCGATAAAGAATTGACTATAAGTTTTTCTAATTGACTTTACAAGAAAATTGACTATTTACACACACAAAAATAACACTAGTGACGTGGATGACAAATCTTTGCAAAACATAGACAAAAAATCCCAACAAACACCAACCGGAAAAATAAATCATGAAACACCAATTGAAAAGTAAACCTAGGTGACTTTAATAAAAAAATTAAGTATTGCTTAAAAATATATTTTTGTTATTAACCAATTAATTCAGAAATAACATTGTCTTAAAAAAAATTAAGATGTTGACTATAAATAATTATAAGTCACGCCTAGGTGTTCATCTTTCAATCTTCTGCCTTTGTGAATCATTCACTACACAACCGAACACCACAACCTAGTTTTATCAAAAAATAAAGTTTTATAAAAAAACAGAATAAAAGCACTTCTTAAGGCCGAATATGCGAATTCTCCATCTCTAGACAACCTCCAATCTGGACTATTTGAACATAAATTTGAGGAATTAATTAAAACTATTTTTATATAAATATTTTTGTTATTAATTGTCACGGACTCTATTATTTCAATAATTTTATTACCATTAAACTAAAATTTAAATTAAAAACAAAAATTAAATTCTCGTATAAAAATGAAAAATACATTTAATCCTAGAATAAATGAATTTTATAAAATCAAACAAAAAAATATAAAATATTCTTTAAAAAAATATTCAGATGAATCACCTTTCTAGATGATATTAAACTTGTAGAATGGTATGCTCACGGTTCAAAGTGTTCACTATTTTTTCAACATCTTAAATATTTTCTTCAGAACAAAAGGAATAAATAAAGGAGAAGAATCTTGATTAATAAACAACAACCTACGGATGCAAAATGAATCAAAACAACTAAAGTTCTAATACCAGTTCGTATTAACACACAAAGAAAGACAAAGATATTAAGAGAAGAATATTATTTTCTATAAATGTTCTTGATCAGCACAATGATTACAAAATTCAAAGCACACATGTCCAAAGAGGAAATGACAAATCATAAAGATTACCAACAACGAATCTCACACTTGCGTTAATAAAAAACTCTTTTCTAAAAAAAACATTACACATAACGTTAAAAAAAATTAATTACTATATTATTTTATAAGTTAAAAAAATATTAAAATTTATTTATTTTTATTATAAATTAATTTAAAATTAGTACCGAGTATTAGTTATAAAAATTTTAGATTAAATTATAAATTAATCACTGATTAGTATGATCTAATATTAGATATATATGCTAATTTATAAATTAATTTATAAATTTTTATTAATAATATAAATTACTTTATATACCAATTTTTTATAAAATAGTATTTATCTTAATCAATATAGTTATTAATTATTTTTAATCTCTAAAATTAGTAATAATTTAATAAAAAAAATATTTAAATATTATAATTTTTTTTATATGTCTGTTATATGTTTATTACTTAATTTTGCACTCTAAGCTATTGTTTTTTATATAATACAAATTCTTATGGTTGATTTAATAATATTTTTACCGTAAGATTGTTTCACTAATTAATCATCTTTTAATATTATAAAATTTGTTTCTGTCTTTTATATCTTATTTTAGTATTAGAAATATTATATAAACTAATTACACATTTTATTACATGTGAATTTTGTTATAGGTTTTTTATGTTGATTTTTTTTCCTTGATTTTTGTTAATTTGTTGAATATTTTTCTACAAAACTTTACTACAAACATTATTACAAATTTCAAAATATGATTATTAAATTTTGTTTGAAAATCATAGAAAATTTTGATTTTCTTAATTGGTCTTATTTTTAGTATATGTAGAATTTTCAATACAGTCTCTTAGGTTGAGAACTTGTCTCTTAGGTTGAGAACATCAAGTGTGAGAATTAAGAATAACTCAATAATGGGTAACATCATAATATAGATTTTGAATGACTATGATATCATATTAAGATATTGAAATTTAAGCCTAATTTGAGCCTATAGAGTGAGATTTGTCTCATTTATATATATTCTAAAATTGTTTTATTTATAATTTATGTAGCACAGACACAAACACTGATACAACACGAATACAGAAATACGTATAATCTCTAAAATGTAGGACACAGGGAAACAAATCTATATATTATATCATTATGGATTATATAAATTGACAATAAATATTTATGTACACAAGTATGTTTCAAATTTTTTTGGAACATAAAGATATTTTTTGATGGCTGTTCAAAATGATTTGTTTCTTATTATTATAATCATAATAAACATTTATAAAATAAGTATGAGTTTTAAAAAAATTAATGTATTTCTTTTTTTTTTAAATTGTGTTAGAACCGTGTTAGAATTCTTAGAAATTTAACAAATATTTTTTGAATTAAACACTGCACAACCAATATTTATTGAATTAGACACTCCACGGATATGTATTTTACGAATGTCGTATAAGTGTTGTGTTCCATACATGTATCCGACACGGACACACCATTTAAAAAAAGTGTTTGAGTCTCAATTTATAGTGGGTGTATCTCCAACACATGGATGACGCTATATATCATATATTAATATATGTCATTCAACCAGTAACTCTATACTTCATTTATTCTCATTGACTCAGTATCGTAAGTATCGTAATTAAACGTTAATAAACTATAGTAAAAGATAAGAGTTTTTTCTTCTTTCAAATTAAGTGGAGTTAGTTTTGATGGTTTATGGTTTATTGGTGGTGATCTTTTGCTTATAATTAGTTTTTTCGCGCGTGGTTTGCTGTATTTAAATTGATGGATTTGTACTTTTGTAACTTTTGTTCTTATTGGTTAAGATTGATTAAATTTTAAATATAAATTTGAAATAGAATATTCATATATATGCCATATTTTGTTATATTTTTTATAACTTCATTTTAGATTTAATTAAATTTAAAATATCTCATAGATTTGAATGTTTTTAAGTAATTTTTTATTAAAAATATTTATTGTATTGAGTATTTAAATTTGTTATTTTTTAATTATCTTTGTCATTAGATTTTATTGTTAATTAAGTGTGGTTGAAATGTCAATTTTTTTTTTCATAAGTAATGCCAATGTAAAGTAACATAGGGTCACCTTAATTAATAGCAAAATCTAATGATAAAAACTTAACTAAAAAATATAAAATTTTGGATACTCAATAAAATAATTTTTTAATAAAAAATTCAATTAAAAAAATGAAATTTAATTAATTCTTTATTCTATATATATAAAATTTAAATTATATTTTTTTATCGCCTAAAAGCCAGAGTGCGTAGTATAAGTAATTGTAGTTGGGATAAATCATTTAGTGATCACGTTAATTTTCTGTACTCTTGTTTTCTTTTTCAAATTTGATTAACGTGATATTTGAGAGGGTTCTGGAACATTAATGTTGGCTTGCTATTTTTGTATATTGAGTAAATGATGGATACAAGTTAAAAGAACTTTTGAAGATTTTTTATCATAAATATAGTTTTTTCCTAGTTGGAAAACTCTTCTAATTTTGTATTCAAATAGATTCTATAATTCTACATTGTAAGTACAGTATGAAAGGAATTGCGCACTGTTTTTTGTGTGTGAAGGATATCAGAACTTAATCTTGTTTATATTTAGATTGTGTGTAAAGAACAACCTTAACTATTTCGATCACTTGTAACTATTTTTATTAGTGTAATGCACAAAATGTCATGATATAAAAAATAAATCACTGATATTGTCCTTTGCACATCTCAAAATTGAACTATAATTATAAAATTTTAGGATATATCCAAATAAATTAGCTTTATGACATGTAAATTTTCAGAACATTTAACTCAAAATTCCAATTGATGCAAGGTCTCATCATGAAATGTTCCAGCATGCAAGCAACAACCCAAAATTAAGCAAAATTGATGATAATGTGCCCTTATCCAAGTGTTGGAGAGGTGAACTCAAAAAAATTGTCCCTACATTAATACTAACTTACTATTAAGAATACTATTAAGAAGTGGACTTTAAGTTTAACTCAACCCCATAAAACCAGCTCATGGGGTTGAGGTTTGCACCCACTTATATATAACGAAATGTTTTAATCTCTAGTCGATGTGCGATCTCCAACACACCTTACTCACGTCAAGAGTGACAGCTTGTGTATGACATAACATATTATGGGTGCTAGGATAGACTAGAAATAACTCTGATATCATATTAAGAAGTGAACTTTAAATCTAACTCAATCCCATAAAATCGGCTCATAGAGTTGAGGTTTACATTCATTTATATATAATGAAATGTTAAAATGTCATAATTTCTAGTCGACGTGGAATCTTCAACAGTATGATACCATGAAAAGTATCTAACAAAAGTCTTCAAGTTGGTTCAACCTCTCATGTTATCCTATAAGTTTGAAACCTTATTTCTCATTTTCACATGCATGTGATTCAATAAACGCCTCAACTTTGCATCTAAATTTATTTATGGATAAATGACATGAAAGTTAGATTTAATGTGATGGTAGATAAGTTCAATTCAACTAAGATAGTTTGTATACAAATGTAAGCAAATTTAATATAGAATCATAAATTATATCTCAAAAACCATCAAGAACTACTGTATTCCTAAACTACATTACCTAATCAACCAACAAAAGTGTTGTTAAGGAATGAGACCAAAGAACTAAAAACATTTTCAATTGATTGAACGTAGAAAAACCTATAATCTTCACATATGGATCCGAAAAAAAAAAGATTTAGAGTAAGAGAAACATAACCTAAAAGAAATTTTGATTGGGCATAATTAATTTATTTGAAGTCATTTACGAATAGGAATTTTTTTGAGAAAAGGATAAAGGATAATTTCAAAAGATTAAAGAGAAGAAAATTTATAATAAATTATTAGAATTTTATTTATATACTTAAATATAAGTTACTTTTTTTTAAATTAACTGGAAATCAAATACTACACTATCAATTTTATTATCGATGAAAAGCATATAATACAAACTCCAAAAACTAATTAAGGTTTATATATAACACCCAAAAAGTATGTTTAAAATATAGTAGCCACTAAATCTTTATTTAGAAAATATATATGTATATTTGGCGAATTATATCTTTTATGAAAATCTATTTTTCCTTTCTTAATAACTTGTTGATACAATTTTACTCAATTGGGATCATATATTTCTCGGAGTAAATAATTATCAAGTTATTATTAGAAAAGATCTCTATTAGTTTATTAATATTTAGTGTTTAACAAATATTGCAGACATATCATATGAAATTACAAGAAAATAATTAAGTAAAAATTAATTTTAAAAACAAAATAATTAATTACTATATTAATTAAATAAGTTAAAAAAATTATTGATATCTAAAATAGTTTTTATTATTAATAAATATTATAAATTAGTATTTAATTAACTTAACTAACAATATTTTAACTACCACCAACTGCTTTAAGTTTTATAATTAGTAATTTGATACTAATTTAAAAATTATTATTTTTATTAATAATAGAAATTACTTTAAATATTAATAATTTATAAAATAGTATATAATTTAATTAATATATTAATTATTATTTTTATTTATTTTTTAATAATTTGTTAGTAATGTGATTATATGTCTCATAGTTATGAATTTCACAAACATAGTTGAATGATGTGATATTTTTTAAGGTGAATTTGATGAGATAATTTTGTTGAACTAACATATAAATGTGAAACAGCTATTATTTCCACAAAATTAGAGTCAAAATACGTAATTGGTGGATGTCATACTAGTGAGCAAATAGTGTCTTATCTTTTTGAAACGTATTTGGCCATTTTCACTGTTGTGTACATGAATTTTGTGGAGTGTGAACACAATTAAAAGATAAAGATTTGGGAGAAGTACACGTTAAGGTGTACCCAGGCGCAGAGGATCACGGACATATCATTTTCTTTTTGGAGGACATTGACCAAAACCCCAGTCAAACGCAGACGCTGCTTTGCAATTCATGATCTGATGACACGTGGCACTCCTTATGTCATTCTCCCGTGCCTGTGACTCTGCCTGTGCTGTGCCTATTCAACAAGTCCTATTAAAGATGATTCATGTGCTTTAACTACTTAAAGCTGCTACACAAAAGGTCATTTTTGAACTTTCACTACCTAATAATATTATCTTCAATTTAAATAACATTACTTAATTAATTAAATCATTGTCATTATCACTAATCATTGTAACTAAATTCAAATCCTTAATTATTATTCTTGCACTTCACCCACTTCTACTCGATCAAAAATCATTCATGTATTTTATCACTTAAAACGGACATAGAATTTAGGAAAATACTTTAAAAATGTGAAAGTTAAACTTAATATTAATAAATATCAAATGAAAATATTTCACATAGCCATGTGCAGTTTAGTTTATTGCACTTTGAGTGATTTAAACCTTATATATTTGATTTCTTACCTGAGCCACTTTATTAAAATTGAAAGTAGATAAAAATGAAATAAAAAAAAAGAGAATTGTCTGACAGAGTGATTACATGTGATCTTAAAGTGAAAGGCTGAATAAGTTAAAATAGTAAAATGAATAAAGAGGTTAGAATGAGGAGGTACAGGAACACGTTAAGGTGCAGAGCAGAAGGGAAATATGTCCGTACGTTTTGGTATGTTGTGGAGTGTTGTGTTGTGTTGTGTGTGTGTGTTGTGTTTATGATTTGGGTGAGGGTGGGAAGCGAAGCTAGTGAGAGAGTGGGGCAACAACAATGGTGCTTGGTGGGTGGTGCAGCAGCTGCGTACGTTGTTGTGATCAGAAGACATAAAGCAAAGGGAAAAAGGAAGAAGGGCCATCCATGAAGATTGAAATGTCTCCTCCTCAATTTTTGTGTTTCTGTTGATTTCATATTTCATTTGTACCCAATGTCACCTACTCCACCTACTCTTAACTTACCTTATTTTCTTTCTCCTCTTCATATTTCTAATGCTTTCATTGAATTCAGATATAAGAAGAATTTGTATGAGAGAGAAAAAAAAAACTCAAACTAAGATCATTTGTATTAAAGGGATGATAATGAAAAATAAATAGAAAAATTATGAAAGTTTGAGTAATGTAATGGATGTTATTTAAAATTTAATTGATAATTTCTTTTTACAATTTTATCTTTGTGGTTAAAATTAATTTAAAATAAAATATCATTACTTATTTGTAGATGAAATTATGTGGGATTAAAACATCATTTTCACTAATATTAGTGAACTCAATTAAAACAAATACGAATTATTTAATATTGTGCATACTTGCAAAATTGTTGAAAATATTTTTTTATAAAATTAAATAAAATTAGTTGTGAAATATTTAAGTGAAATTGTAAATTTTGTAAAACTTAATAAAATAAATTGAAATTTATGTCAAAATCCAGTGTCTGATTAATATTTAACATAGAAGTGTACAATACAATATGATGAAAAAATAAAGTTAAATTACAATAATTAGACAAGGAAAAAACAACAATCATAATAACAACAATCATTTGAAAGAGTTCTAGAACTCATCGAATCTTGTTGGAGCAGGTAAATTCTTTAATGAACCCTCTCAAAATCTTTGTTGACTAACATTGATGTTCAAAGTATTTAATCCTTGTTGCAACTCTTGAATACCACCCAAAATTTGTGAAAGCATTTGAGCATCTTGAGAGAGTAAGGGTTCATATGCAATGTCTTTAACATGGTCGTCGGGTATTAATGGGTCTTGGTCATCTTGTTCATCATCCCTTGCCATGTAGGTAGACACCATTGACTAGAAATATATTCAACTTGTTCAAGGTTTTTTGACCGAAATAGTGTGACCACCCTAGTTCCACGAATGCATCATGGATAAGTCCACATCATAGTGAGCCATGATCCGTGTTATCAGAATGTCGTATGGAAGAAGCATGTTGTTATCCATGCATTTGATCATGTGTTGCATGTTGTAATGAAACCAATTAATCAATACATTATTTTTCAATCCATAATATTAAAATGTCTTCATACAATAATTTAGGAAAATTGTTGGCTCGTGGACTCAATATGTGCACGAACACATATTGTAGTAATTTGTCATTAATATTCAAACTACCTACATTTTTTACATTTCAACCGTGCATCATTGGTTTAAACATGAAACTCAATGTTATATCACGATTAGTTGAACTCCTCGAGGATGTTTAAACATGACAATTTTTTACCTTGTTACTTTAAATTAGCCAAAGTTAATAGATTTGAATGTGTGATTTTAATCTTCTTATTATTAACCTTAGTATAAGGTATGTGATCTTCAAGTTCGAATAAAATACTTTAATTAGATCCTCAAAGTATGGATCTTTCAGCATGAGAAATTGTTCCAAACCTTTGAAAGTGTGAATGATGGTAAAAGTAAAGCCTTAATTGTGAATAGAATGAGAAATTCATGATCTTAGGTGTCAAAACTATCTTCGTGTAAAACTCCTTCCTATACTCAATCGTCTAATTATGCTTGTTGAAAAAACGTGTTTGATTGAAGACGTTTTCAATACATGAGAGATTTCTAGCAGGAACTCCATTAGCAATTGTCAGAGCTTTTCCTTTACATTTGTTTGACACTTCTTTATCTTTGAGTTGATGAAAATGAAGTTATTGCTACAAAACTTAAGAATATGAATACATTCGTCAATGCACATTTCATAATATTACATAACGACATTATAAATAAGGTAGTAAGTATATAAATAAGAATATTTAATAATATAAAATAAAACATATCACATTCATGTTTGAGTACATGTGACATGGTGATGTCATAATATTACATAGCCAAAAAGTGAAAGAAAATATAACATTCTCAAAACATGGTACAAATGAAGATTTCAACTATTGTCACTCATAATATTTGTAACTTATTTAGACGACAATGTGGAGGCATGCCTAGAAGATGCTTTGCATAGGACATGTTAATGCACAGGAAGTCATAACATTATTCCATAATTTGCTCATCATGTATGTTCATGTCAACTAACATGTCCTAAATGTCGGTTTCCAAGTATTGGAATGTTGAGTTACAACTCATAAGGCTAACCTATTTATTAAGAAGTTCATTTCATCATTCAATTACCAAAACTTGTCATTTAGAGAATTGCACTAGTCATTTAGATGTCATAGCAATTCATTTAGATGTGACCTATCTTTTAGCAATGGAAGACAATTTTTCACTTAAGGCATTTCCTGTCCCAATTACATCAACAAACACATCCACCTCAGTCGTAAGCTTGTCAAAGTGCACACATCCTTGACATCAACCATCGGGATTTTTATTTTTGAACTCCGTGATGATGACATACCTCTAGAAAGTTTGAAGCTCTACCAGATTCATTCACGAGTTTTTAATGGAGTTTTCAAACACTAAACCACAGTGGTCAAAAGATTTTCCACCTTGTTTTGGAATCTCTACATGCATGACCACTATGTTAACCTCGAATCTCCATGCATAGTGTAAAAGTGAAGGATACTTTGATCTTTTTCATGCACGTGCAATTGACTTTCTCTCTATTCCTTTATACAAGAGTAAGAGTAATGCATTCTCTTGACCTCTTTCTCGTACATCCACTTTCTCACTTTCTCATTAATCAACAAATACAAATACTTGTCCATCCTTCAAATTCATTCGTGTGAAGAGTTCTCATATTTTGTCATTGAGCTGAAAAGAATAATGGATATAAGAATTAAACTAAAAAAATAAATTTGTTTTTAAAAACATTAAATTTACTTGTACTAATATTTTATGATGTAATTTTTTTGAAATTCTATCTAATATAAAAACTTGTTTGAGTTCGTATTTTAAAAATTAATTTTCAAATAATTTTTTAAAATTTTCAAAGAAATATTTATGATATACTCATATACTAACATGTATTTATTTTCAAACTGATAACTGAGCAATAGACAAATACTGGATTTTTTATAAACATTTTTTTAATTTATTTATATGTTACTTTAAAGAGATTATTTGAACAAAGAAAAAAAAAAGAAATTCAGTAACCTAAAACAGTTAAACCTTTAATTATGTTGGGAGCAAGCATAAACTAAATACATAAATACATAGACCTAATAAGTGTCCATAAAATATTTAAAAGTTTGTGCCTGGTTTAGTTAAGGAATGGAAATGATTTTGAGGAAATAAAAACTGGTTGGTATTATTCATAAAAGTGGAGAAATTTCACACAGAGAAGAGGTACCAGCACAGCCGCAGCCTTTGTCAATAATCTAATGACGGAAATTCTGTGGATTTGGAATAATTCTTCACATATTCTTTATCACACTTAGAAAAAAATCAGTCAAAATTGGACTAAGTTATTAGGATACACATTATCCAATCATTTTGGAATAAATAATGTATCATTTATATAATTGAGTGTTAAACAATTTTTTAGTTGTAAGAGATTGGATTGTTTTCCTTTTCGTTCTTTTTTACTTTAATTTTATTATTTTAGTTTCTATATTTCTTTTTTTTTTCTTTGATTCTTGTGTCCCTACACAGCAATACCATGATTAGTATAAATTAGAAAATAGGGTTCAGATTTCTCAATTAATAAAGATTAAAATAAAAGAAACTCAATTAAAAGAAAAACTTACATAAAAAAAGTTTAAAATTTTATAGGAATTGAAACAAAGATTAAGGACTAAAATTAAATATATCAGACATTTATTTATTTCATTTCTGGTGACAATTAACAAAAGAAAATCTCAATCTCTCTTTTCTCAGCCATACACCCCACCAATCAGGGGATATACTTAAGACTTATTCTCAGAATTAAAAGCCAAAAACGTGGGCATAAAGGTATGAAGTTGAATATTTTGGTCAACATATATTATGCTAATATTACTACTCCAATTTTACAAATTATATAAGAGAAAGGTTGATAATTCTGTATTAAATTATAATTGAAAAAACAATATTTTTTTTATTAAAGGGTATGTTAACCTCTCATTAAGAAATTAAACAATATTAAACTATAACTGAAAAAATAAATTAGTTTTTGTTAAAATATGAACCCATATAAAAAAATAGAATAATTTTTACAGTTATAAAGTGATGCTTTATACTGTACAATTATTGTACAATTGTGAAAATAATATTTTACAATAAATAAATACAGTTGTAAAAGAAGAAACCTTATGCAGAGAGAATTTGTTTTGATCTCAGAAGATCTCTCACAAGCATCCAGAAACAATAGTTTCATGTGACGGAATGGTCCAAAATGGTGCAATGTGCAAAAAGGCTGTCACCCTACGTCTACCAAATATAACTGCACATTTGAATTCAATTCTTTTATCACTCATTGGACCCACCTCTTGATTAGTACTATTGGTAAATCCCATTGCCCCAATCTTCACATTCTATAACCCAAACACTCTTTTTTAAATTCAGTCGTAGTTGCTTACTTGGGAGCATGTCTATGCCAAAAATCAACCCAGATATAAAGTAGTTCCCACATTTCATGCTTACAAATTCAATACCTTGTACCACTTTTCGTCTACTATTCTTTTGGCCTTGCTTACCTTATCCCAATCTTATTACTTCACTTTAATGATTCACTTAATCATATCTACTTCGATAACGGCAAGATCATAATTGGCTTCTATTGTGGATGATGTAGAATATATGCATTTTTTACATAAGGTTAGTCAGATGTTGAAACCATGCTTAAGATCTTAATCAAGTTAAAGCGTGACTAAGAATTAGAGTATAATATATAATAAGTTGGGTGATCAATGAGTAGTGTCTTATTCGGCCTCCTACTTGATTTTTAACATAAACTTTTCTCTGTTGAAGTCACAACTTCTTTGGCCCACCAAGCCTGCTTCCCCATGTGATCCTCCAAAGGATCTATGACTAATCTTCTTTTCCTTTCTTTTTCCATTAATCATATGTAATTATGATTCATCAATTTACTTACATGCTGCAGGCCCTGCCTACGATCTTCCCTCTTCTTACTCTTCTCTTCAGATGCTTCTCACCCCCTTTCACTTTATTGCATTCATGCTTTCTCTGTCACTTCCTTTCATCCATTAGTGCCATAAATTCTCCTTCTGCCTGCTTTCTACTATTCTATAACCTTGCCAATCATTTCAAATTTCTCACTTCACTTTTTAAAATAATTTCTAGTGGTAGCTGGTGATGTAATACATTCAGTCACCACTTTGTAAGTCACTGTTCTCAGATACTACATGGCACTGCATCCTTAATGAGTGATGATTACTTTTGGAAACTTTCAAATTTCTAAAATTATAGTTTTCTTTCACGGTTTTGTTTTTGACAGTGATCCTGTTTGAAATAATGTCAGGTATTAAACGTTTTACATATTTAAAACACTGGTTTGGTTTATTAAGTTATACTAGATTCGAGTTTCTTGTTGATAGACTGTGAAGACTAAAATTAATGTTTTTTTTTCTTGGAAATCTAAATCCAAGTTTACCATGGTTTTTAGAACTAAAAAAATCCGCAAACACTTCTTTACGTGAAATTTAATTGATAAATACATGTGTCGCAAAGAAAGTTGTGGAGAAGAGATGAAAAGCTTGGATAAATATAGCATCATATCATTATGTCACCCAGGTAAAAAACAGTACGAGGGCAATTTTCAATTGTGGGATTTTCACTTTGTCAACTGTTCAACCATTTTCATTCATACAATGATTGTCCAAGACATCATCCACATTCCACAGCGTAGGTGTAGATATAGACTAATTATTCGAAAATCAAACCAACCTGGAAAGCACAACACCATATTCACCTATAGATTTTCTTTTGTCCAAATACACAAGATTTTACTGTATACACATATTCTTTTACACGGTTTGAATCTTCATTTTCCAGAAGCCTGGTGAAAAAATTGCTTTTATAAGTTTTCAATTCCGAACCTTTGGATTTGCGCCAAGGAACCTTATTCTCTGGACAGCTAGTCTAAAATTAGGAGCGTCTACACTGTTAATACTAATATTTTTATTGTAAGTTTGTTTAGTATTACTACAGATGGATTTCTGATTGTGACGTATACCAAATTAGCAACTATTTTTCCTTAACCGTGCTAAAAGAATTCCATGGGGCTCGAGACGTGGTGACAAGTAATAGATGCTACCGATTGTGTCACAAGGCATTGTCTCGTATTGAGAGAGACCAACACCCCAACTCGGCTAAACGTCTTTTTTTGTCCATGATTCGCGTAAATGTTAACTAAGCCACGTTTGGCGGAAGAATGCAGCTTTGGTGCTTATTGGGTACTGGCAGATCCAGTTTTCAAAAGGAGAACAAAGAAAAGGCTACAAGTTCTCACTAGCCTTTCACCAATGACCAAGAGACGAAAAATGCGACTGCTAGCTTCTCTCACATGGCCTTTTTCCTTCCCTTTGAGAATGACTCAACCTCCAATGATTCCACATTGTGATGGAGACATGGGAGTTGAATGGACATGCTTCATGCTTTATGGCCTTAACTCTCATATCGCCAAGGCATTTTGTAGAAAGTAAGGAAGCTTGTCCATATGTTGCGGATGGTGTGGTGTCTTTCGTTCACTTGCAGAAATACAAGCAAATAATGCCACCGATCCCGAAAAAGAAAGACCAAGTACAACTCAACCATTGAACATGCCACTATAAAGGTTTTTCTTCAAACAAGGCCACCAACCACCCCACCAAAAAAACATGCTGAATATGATGGATAATGGACCATTGTGGATCACTAGCACAACGCTACTCTTTGTGGAATAAATGCAAATTCTCAACTATGACGACAAGTACTATCTTGTTACATGATACCAGTATGTGAGAAATATACGCCAATATAAATGGGTAAACATTACTGTATAAAGCCAGTGGGAAAAAAGTACTGCATGTTTTTATAAGGAAAACAGATTTGGCATTATGGCGAATGAGTCCAATTTCAAAAAGCGACCGATTTTTGAAAGACAGACAGTCAACACATCTGATTAAGCATCTAATTCGAACACACTTTATTTGGAAGCAAAGGCGATTATTGAGCACAAGTATGAATCATAGAAACGGTTTTTCTTTTTCTTATTCAAATCATTTCATAGCTGGCGACGAAGGACCACCATACTCCTTACAAATGATTGACTAAAGCAATCATGAACTAGGTCCTATCAAGAGAAAAAAATAAGTTACTATTTTGGTTGCAACTGCATGATTTTTTTACGTGCCATGATGTATAGAAGATCTAGTTTGACCGGACAAGGAAAGCGCATCACAAGTTTGACGGAAAATCATAAATGGGGTACAAAAGCTCTGAGGCTCTAAAGACAACATATATTAAACAAATATGGTTTATGGAAAACTCTTAGCTCTAAAGACAAAAACCTTCGTAATAATATATACAGAGTGCAAAAGTGCGGTAGAGTTGTAGCCTCTTGTGAAATGTGTCAAGGAATCTTGTTCAGTCGAGTTTCCTTCTGACTAGTCCTTTGAAAAAGTCAAAGCTGTAACACAGTAGGAAATCATTTTGAATTTCAATTGATAATAAGATCAGGTCATGCAATCACGTAATTTCAAACGTCCATTTCATTAATAAATGTGTCCGGTGAAATTTATCACTGTTTTTGATAACTATGCGTGCTTCAAATTTCAAAAGTTCCTAGGCCTAAACTGTTGATTTTTTTTTCTCCAGAAGCATTTTGGTCATAACTAAATCATGCAGATGGCAGAAAAAGGTATTTTGTTCCATTACCTATTACCATCAGGGTGGAGCTCACACATTTGATTGTCATCACCGACAGCCAATAAATATCCCGAAGATGTCAAACCCTACGCATAAATTAATAGAAAAATTACTTTACAGCAATAATGACAACCGAGTTAAACCATCAATATTACCACTGAAAATGGTTCACAGAAACTATCCATTTATTTTCACAGAACAAATTTTACATCAAGTGTTCTCTATGAACGGTTGGTCAGGAGGGAATAGTTTTCATCTGCCAAACCTGAATAGTTACCACATGCTCGATCACTTTGTCCCCATTCTTTTCTTGTACAACAACTCTCTGTCCACTGCACACAACATTTTTGAATATATAAATAACTGCACACCCATAAATACAACAATATGTTTAAAAGCATAAACAAAATGATGAATACAACAATATGTTTAAACTTCATTTCAGCTGCTAACTAAAATGAATAAATGAATTTAGTTGTTAGTTTTCTCTAAAGCATAAACTTTAACACAAACACCGGACTCAAGATTGATAAAGATATTTCAACACAATTAAAGTAAACAAATATAAGACACCAAGACATATATAATCTAAAAATGATAATCAAGATTTGTATGCTATATTAAACATCCTACGATAATTGCCTTCACAAAAACATAGCGAGATACATTATTATTTTATATTTTATAATACACTCTATGTCGACTTTTCTGATTTTCTTTTTCAAAAAAATATAAATATTTTATTTTTTTCTGATACTAATGTTCTCGAAGTTTCCATCCTGAAGTATGCGTTGGCTGATGCGTTCAAGCTGATAGAAAATAATATAAGTGGACCCTGGGAGAATCAAACACATGTCATATTAGTGTTAGGGAAGTGCTGATGCAGTGCCTTGTGTCTCAAACAAGAAGAGTGTTTCTGCTTCAAGATCGGCATTATGACAAAACGTTAGGAATTCAGATTCACTCCTTCATGATTAACATTGCTACAAAGTATCAAGGGTAAAAGGAAGTACTACTTAAGTTTATGATGGTGATTAATTGCTAGTTCTAGTGATTTGAATTTCAAAGTGAAAAGATAAGAATAAAATGATGATAAAGAGGGCAAATGAAGACATTTTATTTTCTCTTTTTTTGGTGGGGGGGACAGGTAGAAAATAAGAATTGAAGACCAAAAATGATGAAAAGCAGGAAATAGCATGAATGCAGAGGTCCCTCATAGTTCTATTGTGTAAAAAATAGTACTCTTGGACAAAGAATCATCAGAACTTCTATTTAAAGCTAAGGTACAGTGGAGTCAATGGAACTCTTCCATATATATATTAATGATAAGAACTTTCGACAAATTATGCAGCCACACACGATGGAAACTACTAATTCACTGAATGCTAGGTTAGTCACTAAACTTTCTAGAAAAAATAGTCTCCAGAGTAACAATGATTCTCTGATTTTACCAAGGCATAGAAACAGGGAATTCAATCACCTAGTTCTTAGCATATTTTGCAACCCTAATCATGATCCCTAACTTGTCCTTCAACTTTATCCATGCTAACAGGCATCACATTATTTGTGCCTTATAATTCAAGGCATTACCAAAAAAAAAAAAGATTCAAAGGCAATTACAAGAAAACCAACCAATTCTCTTAAGTCTTGCAATGAATCCTTGCCAATAAAATAAAATAAATAAAACTACAGGTGAGAATTTTAAAACTAAGTCACCTGTGCAACCATGTCTTAATATAGAGCTCCTCTAGGGTCTGAAATCCTGCATTTAACAAGATTTGTGAAGCTGAAAATTACCTAACTAGTAATCAACATATTCGGTAATGTAGAATAATGGGTGCTTAAAATACAGTAAGTTGAGGAAAACTCTAAAGTCAGGAAACAAAGTAATTGCATTATTTTAACTCAAAAAAACACTGTTTTGGATGTTTATTTTATGTTAAATTTTTTAATAAATGCTTATTTTTTCTTCCGTAGATGTATGTGAGACTATATTGGTCATCCATATATCGGAAACATTAAATTGATCCTTCAATTAAAAGTGCCATTAGTTTTGACAACAGATCTTCACTGATAATGTTTTCTGAGTGTCTATCTCCCTTTTCATAGACATTCCTCGGAGACAGTCACATGAAAATCTAGGATGGAAGGATCCACTCCCACTAGTTTTGTTCTTCTAGGAACCAATTTGATGTCACTTCAATAACGAATGTGATGGCATAAGTTACATTGAATTTGATGCATTTGTAAATGAACAACAAACTTGAGGAAACTGTAGGATCATGTCAGGCCTCACTCTCTAAGTCGTGAGTACAATCCATTAAAAGAAACAGTAAATCTTCAAAAAGGGAAAAAAAATATCCAGACAAAAGAAAAATAGAGGCTCATGGAGTTTTGCACTTGCAATTGTAAACCAGCAAATCATTTTCAATTATATACATAACTGTTGCATCCTATTCCCTATAGTTATATTACTCTTCTCTCTCTTGCCTGTTTCTCTGCTTTCCCAAAATATAAATTTCCATAATTTTCTTCCCTTCATATTATATGTAGCTTGATTAATTTAGATATAAAAAGGATAGGCTTACAAGTATCTTCCATTGTGATTGGTACACAAGGGTGAGAAGCATAATTCAAGAAGTTGATTCAGATTGGTTAAAAGATTTTATTAATCCATGGGTTTTCCAGAGAAAGAGCACGATAGAGGAATGAACACAGGTACAAGATGTTTACACAACCAGAATTGAGGTATGATGTCAGAATTTAGATATGAAACCTATCAAACAAATTACTTAACTAGTACAGTACCTTGATTCACAAATAAACCATAAAATTCCTCAAATTTGTTAAAAAAGGCGGCTAGAATATCTTCTCTTTGAAATTGGTAACCTCCTGTAGACAACTCTCTTAGAACTGTATTTAAGGATGTTGTTGGCTTCTCATTGTTGACATTCAAGCCTATTCCTGTGAAAGCATGAGATTTGTTATGATCATCCTCATGAGCATAAACTTGAAAATCATTTTATTCTTACCAAAATGACATTAAGGAAAGTCAAATTCTCCACAGAAAACAGATAGACAAATTCAACTATTTAAGTACACAGAACAGAAGTGCAATCAGTCGATACTGAATGGCATTACTACTCAAGAATAATTTATTACCTGCACTAACGTTGAACTTCTTTGATTTATATGTCGAGGTGCAAAGAATGCCTCCAACTTTAGAGCCATTTAAGTAAAGATCATTTGGCCACTTGATTTTAGCATCTATGCTTGGTAACCCCTGGAATGGAAAGCGTTGGAATAAAACATACTTAAGGGCCCACAATGCCAAAACAATTGGAGAACATATTAACATTGTGACAAATCATGCATGTTGATTTGGAATACTGCCAAACACAAAGTAAACAACAGCATTCTTACTGCTGTTATTCTCGGAATCACATAAAGCAACAACAGGCATCAGTCTCCCCAAAAGAATTACAATTTTAAGTTTATTTAGTCAATAACATCTGCACATTTGTTTGTGTAAACAGAAAATAAATCTACTTAAATTTGTTAACCTTGCTACAATTTTCCCTAATCAAATTCACTGGCAAGCTAGGTGTCAAGTCAGTTCTTCAAAACAAAGCACTTACGTTTTTGTAACAGATATCCTTGACTGCCTCTGTGATAGCCAGGGAAACCACATACTGAACTAAAGGAACGACTCGTCCATCCTCCATTTGCAAAGTAAAAGAAAACATAAGGCAACCCGATGGAGATTCCCAGACATTCTTAGACCGACCTGAGAATTTAAGTGCTCAGGGCAGCTTGGACTTTAACTAAAATGGAAGTTGAAAAGGACAGATAATCACACACAACAACACTAAATGTTGTATAAATGTCAAACCTCGTCCCTTGGTCTGAACATCAGCGACACAAACTGTACCAATGGGAAGCTCACAAAAGTTTCTGAACAAACTAAGAGTGTCAGATTTAGGAAAATAAGATCTTATAAATGAATATGGATAATTAGAAAATGCGAAAAAAATGACAAAACATTATTTTAGGCACAACAAAGTCATTTTTTCTGCTTCCAGTGCATACTCTAAAACACTGAACAAAAGGCTAAAAGTGCAAAACATACTGTGAAACGATATCATGTGTTGAAGTTAACTGAGGGGACCAGATGAGAAGCCTGCCAAATTGTTTGGTTGAAAGAGAATCCATAAAGGAGGGAATTTGAAAAGACCCTTGCATAAGAGCTTTATCCAGCTGCGAATGCAAAACGAGGGAGTATTCTCCATTCTCGGGGAGCTTGAGAGTGTTATTGGTTTTTATAGCTTTGGCAGTTTCATTCTCTGCCAATGATTTTCCATACAAAACCAGCAAACTGCATTCCAAAGCTGATTAAAAAGAGAGGAACAACTATTTCACTTTCATTATTCACGCTTTACTCGATGCAATTGTTGAGTGACAAATGAATTAGTTAACTGATAATATTAAGCCTTAAACTTAAACTACCTAAACCCTTAAAGACCGAACCTGAAGACGCCATCGACGAAGATGTAGAAAGGCGGTGGTTGTAGAGCCTTCTCGCGGTGGCTGATAGCAACGTTGTTGTCCACGAAGGGTTACGCAACAGCATCAACGTTTCTTCTGACTTCAAAAAGCGTTACCGCAAGTCGGAAAAAACAAGGTGGTTCCACTTCTGTGACCGGTTACTATTACATGGTTTTAATTTTTGCATTTCAGTCCTCAAAACTTAGGAAAATTGCAAGAATCCAACATATCGCATTTCTGACCTTTTGAAATGGTAAAAAGTAGGCTGTTACGAGCAATAATTTCCTCGATTATTGGATAAAATTCGTCAGATTATTCTGAATTTTATAAATACTTCTAGCTTTCTTAAGAATAATTTTTACATATAATAATGAAATAAAAAAAGAAATATATTTTAAACTAAACATAATTTCTTAAATGCTAATGTAAAGACATTAATATATATATATATAATTAGGATTTTATAAATTTTTACATACGAAATAGAGTAAGTAGCCATTATAATTCTTAAAAAGTTATTCAATAACTTTCAAGTTTCAACTTTCCATCCCTAAACTTTTTCTCTTTATATTTTGCACAGGAAAATAAAAAAATAAAAACAAGAACATTGTTTGATTTTTCAATTATATATCTTACAAAGCACACACTATTTCTCTAGTTTATAAAATACACACAGAAAAAGGTCTATTTATTTTATCAATATCTAGATTTAACTATTTTAGTTCAACATATTATGACTTTTTTTTAAAACAATATCCGCATATTATCTTAATAAATTAGTGAAAGATAAAAGATAATAATAGTTAATATCACATTTTTTTACATTTTCAAAAGAGTTTTATTCATGAGGTAAAAAAAATATTAATTTTTTGCATAAGAAGTTATTTATCACATTCGCAAGGGTGGAGTGAAAGTAATAATTGTAGTCATGATAGTTTCTTTACAAAACCCTCGTCAAATTTGATTTACATGGCATAGTAAATTTAATCATATGATGTGTTAGAGGTGCAAGTTTATCTATTCTTTAAAATAAATCAAAACTTTAGAATTTTTCTTTTTTCATGACTTGATACAACGAGATGTTATCACTTCTTACTTATATCTTCCATATGTTATGCTATAAATCATCGTGTAAAATTAGAGAGATTAACAAACTATTACAATATTTAAGAGATCTCCTTTTATCCATATTTTTTTATTTATGGTGTTTTTAAAACAATTATTACTGTTTTTTACTGTGAATGAGTTTGACAATTAATTATGTTTGAAGGGTTAATATTCAACAATTTATATTTATATATTAAAATGGGTTTTCTTGATACATAAAAATAACATGGACAAGTGTTTTCACTACAAATAACTAGTTCAAAAAGTCATCAAAACAAAGTTTAACTTTGTGATTGAGAAAGTCCTAGCCCACTTAGAAAATTGGAAATGGAAGATTTTAAATAAGGATTAAGTATGTTTCTAGTCCCTGATTTTTTTTTTGCAAAATTAGATTTCGCCTATCACCAAAATTGTAAAGTAATTGTTTCATTGTACTTTGAAAAGTTATGAAAGATAATCAGACGACGTTAACGACTTTGTCATGTGACAAATGGAGTTATACGTAAGTGAAAGGTCTAACTTTGATTATTTTTTTTTATATTAATATGAAATTTTAAGGACTAAAAACATACTTAATTTTATTTTTTTTTACATAAAATAAAATATTTCTTTTTTTATAAACAATGTTTAAAATATTTTATAATTATGAGAGCTAAAAATACATAAAATAACTATTATAGAAAAAATTTCTCAACATCATAAACACACAAATTCATCCGTCAATCTCTTGCCACCCCAATATTTCAGGGATCAAAAACATATTTAATCATTTAAATAATGTATGTTGTATTTGCCTTATAAACTCATTTATGGTCTACATACTATGTAACCATGCAACCATTTTTATTTTCAAATGGTGTTTACCAATATATAATTTAAGTAGTGTATACATCGTAGTTTAAGAATGTGACTAATAAAAATTATAATTTGGTAAGATGAGAAGAAGTAATAAAACCAAAGTATATTGGTGGATTGAGTTTTAAAGATGTCTAAGCGATAAATATATTTCATTAACAAACTAACATGAGATTTCTTTCAATCGAAGTCATGAGTTCAAGTCCTAATATATGCGCGATCATATTTTTAAGGCAAAAGTGAATAAATGTGATTCATAAAGATGAAAAAATAAACATAGGTGATAGACTTATTAAAAAAATGGTTTCAAAATCAAACTGGGTATGGGCCAATCCATTTTTTTTACACAAATTGACTTGGTGCAAGTGAAATTTGTTACGAGTGTTGAAGATGGTTGCTGCCCCTTCAAGATTGTGTTTGATGAAGACTTCTATGTACTTTTCATTTGTATTTTGCTTTGCTTTAAGTGTGTCTTAGGTAGTGCTTAGAGGTTGTCTAAGAGTGGGTTTTTTGCTGAGTAACTCACCTCATAACCACTGGCCATGTGATAAGAACAAGCATAAGTTTTCTTAAACTGTTTTTCACATGTTTTACAAAAAACATGTTTACTGCATAAAAATAAATCTGTTCTTTCCTAAATAAACAGATTCATTTTTACACTGATGTCTTGGCTAAGTCTTGGGAAAATTAGATTTTGTGCATCATGTATTTTGACTAAGTCTTCTATCTTTCAAAACGACTGTGTTTCAAACAGTTAAACTTTTATGTTTTCGTTTTGAAAAATAAATCTATTCATCTGTAAATGAATAGATTATTTTTGTCTCTAGTGCCATGTCAAGCTTAAACGAATTTCATTCTTATCTCAACACCAGAATGGTTGACTAAGTCTCCTCACTTAACAAATTCTCTAACTGCTTTTTGAAAATAAATCTGTTCATTTTATTTTCAATCTGTTCATTTTATAATAGCTTTAACTGTTTTTTTCAAAAAATCTGTTATAAGTTGGTTTTCTATAAAAATGAAAACTTGTTTCTGAGTTTAAACATCGTTCATACATTTGCAAAAACAAGTTTTGACAGCAGAGAACTAAGAGTTTACAAAGGATTAAAATTTGTTCTTCAAAGATTTCAAAAATCACAAAGTGTTTGTTCTTGGTTTGGTTCCAAAAGCTTGGTGTGAGGTGCAGCTATTGTTCTAGCAATCTTGCCTACTGGTTTAAGGCAGATCTTTGTATCCTCAATCAGGTGTAGTCGTTTCACTTCTCATTTCTTGTAATAGTTTGGTTGAACACTCTTCTTGATAGGTTTTCTTGAAGAGTGGGTGTGTGCTGAAATAGGTTTTTTTCAGCAAGAGTACCTAAGTTCTTGTAGGTTTCAAGAATAGTGAGAATTGTACTTGGTTATACTGTGTTTTAGTGATTTCCACCTGGTTTTGGTGAAGACTGGATGTAGCTCAGTTGAGTGAACCAGTATAACTGCTTGTGTTCATTCTCTCTGCAATTTCGTTTCTGCATAATTGATAAAACAGCAAAGAAATAAATCCGTTCAATTGAAAATAAATCTGTTCTTTCTGGGCACTGTGCATACTGTTCTTAATTTCTGGAAAATTGTCTGGTTTCAATAAGAACACTGATAAAGGCTAATAAAACAGGTTGAGTGTGATAGATTGTCTCACTAATTGTCAAGCCCTTAATTGAACCTAAATCACATTAATTGGAATTAAGGTTTGTTGTTTTTGTGTTTCACTGTTTTTCAATCTAATATCTGTGTGTGTGCATCTGGAAAATCTATCTGCATAATCTTGTGATTAACCTTGTTGTATAAACGCTTTTCAAACAAAAACAATGCTGAAATAAATCTGTTCATTTTCACATAAATCGATTTATTTTCTGTAAAACTGTGTTAAACACTGTTTCTGTGAGAAAGTTTTAAAATGTCAATTCACCCCCCCTCTTGATACGAGGGGAGCCATCCTCGTATTAGAAACCCTAAATCAGAAATTCGAAATCACCAATTTGAATAACCTAAACCCTAATTCAGTATTCACTAAAGTAATGTAAGCATCATTCACGTAACTTACACGTGTCTGCCACATAAGCACCACTTAACGCCGTTTGGTGATATTTAAAAGAAAGGATCATTTTGAATACATTTTAAAAAACTTAGGGACCAAATTGAATTTTTTAAAAACCACGGTACCAAATTGACTATTGACTATAAATATAGGGACGAAAATGGTAATTAAACCTTTAAAATATTCATAATTGAATTTTTTTTAATTCAATCATACTGATCTAAGCTTATATTTGTAAAAAAAAATTGAAAAAGAAAAATCACATGCATGATCCACATGATTCATGGTCATTCTTTTTTTCTTATCCGCAATTGGCATGATAAACAAAATTTTGTTTTCGTTTTGAACTTGGAGCAGGGAGACGAATATGATTTTTGTAAATAGTTTCAGAATAAGGACTACTTAGCAATTTTAGAAACTTAACAAAGGCTACCCGCGGAACGAGTTGAAGGTGAATGACCCGAACCCACTAAAACCAAAAGGGAGAGGGAAATTAAAAGCGCAGAGGTACCGTCCTTCAACATAGCAATGGAGGATTTGCAAAGTGCTCTAAAAGATTGTGGCTTATCAGTTTCCACCGTCCCAGAAAAGGGTCGCTCTCTCTTCGCTACAAGGGATTTCTATCCAGGTCTCTCACTCTAGTTTAAACTTTTTTTCTCGCTTCATTCGGTACTTGTTTGTAACTTGAATGAGTTTGGAGAATGATGAACACAATGATGAACACACAACTAATCAATGTTAAATGCGTCTTTTATGTTGCAGGGGATGTGATCATAGGCCAAGAGCCTTACGTTTGTGTTCCAAACAACTCCCCACTTTCCACCCCCAAAAGGTGTGATGGATGTTTGACGACATCTAATGTCCTTAGAAGATGCTCACGTTGCCACGTTGCATACTATTGCAGAACCGCATGTCAGGTCTTGTCTTCTTCATCACCTATTCCCCTTTTATCGATAGATTCAGTTCCTACAAAGTTTGAGTGTAAATATAGCTAATGGGTTTTATATATTTATTTGCTCTATCAGTGTAACCTTTGTCGTGGTTTTTAACGTTGTTCAGAGGTCAGAGTGGAAGCTGCATCGTCTTGAGTGTGAGGTCCTCTCAAGGCTTGACAAGGACAAGAGAAAATCTGTCACACCATCCATACGGCTGATGGTGAGACTTTATCTGCGGAGGAAGTTGCAAGATGATAAGGTATATAAAAAGTTAATATTTGAGTAATGTATTGGTGCAAGAAAGTCAGAGCTGCTTCTTACATTATGAAATTGAAATCTTACCTCATTTTCTTGTTGTATGGAATATGTCTGGGAAGTCAATACAAATATTTATTAATGCAAGATTATAAATATGAAGTCTTTTAACCGAGCTAAATGACTTTGTATTATTCATGTAGTCAGCCTCTCCTGATGGGATCAGGCTTATGTCCTGGTTGTTGTTACCAAAATGCAAATCTTACCGTTTTCAGTCAATTGACAAGCTTTATCCATATTTGAAAGTGGGAAGGAATTGTCAATAAATTCTGAGAGATCAGTTTTGCAAAACCTATTTTCTTTTGATCTTTCCAAAGACCATTGAATTTTCTGGAAATATGTTTGATGCTCTTGTATTCTCCCTGGAAATGGAGGCTCAAGTTATTGACTATATTATCGATTTAGCAATCACAGTAGCTAATGTTACAATACCAGAATATTAACATGGAGGAAGTTAGTTCAAATATGGCTGGAGCTTACTTCATTCGATACCAAACAGAGTAATTATGGACTGTTCTTCTTTATACAAAATATTGGTAGAATGTTAATATTCTTCACTGACTGTTCTGTTGGATACTTACCTTCCTCGTTTCTTTCATAATTTTTATATACAGTTGCACTCACATTTGACTTTTTAAACTTGCCTTCGTTGACTTATCCTTAAAATTCCTTTTTGTGGCAATGAAATGTTTCTTCTGTTTATTCAGAAAGATTTTTTCAACCAGTGATCAAGGTTGAGCTGCTATAAGAGAAATTTGTTATTTGTTTAATTGCTAGGTCATCTCAAGTACTGCCATGGACAACTACAACTTAGTGGAGGCATTAGTGGCTCGTATCCTTTTTATTACTAGTTTTACTGAAAGTGTATTGAAATGAATTTAGATTTTTCTCCATTTTCTTACTTTTCCATGATGATTGTTCTTTTTAACATTCACTTCCATGAAGACATGTCTGATATCACAGAAGAGCAGCTGGTGCTTTACGCACAGATGGCGAATCTTGTATATTACATATTACAATGGCCAGAAATCAATATAAAAGAGATTGCAGAAAATTTTTCTAAGGTCTTCTGATGCTCCTATACCTAAATCATTTGATATAACTATTAAAAATTGTTCTCATTTGATATAACTCTTATGTTCATGGGGATTTAGACTTATTTGTTTTAGATATAGGATCCTGTTTATGTGGATTCGACTCTGATGATGCCATTCTAAGCTCAGATCCTTTTAATCCTGCAGTTTGCATGTAATGCTCATACTATTTGTGACAGTGAGTTAAGACCTGTGGGAACAGGATTGTATCCCGTAATTTCCATTATCAATCATAGGTAACCACTTAGTCTATCCACCCCAATATATGTATATATTATCCTATTTATTTGGTTGTGTTCTAATCTTGGATTTGCCATATAGTTGTTTGCCCAATTCTGTGTTGGTTTTTGAGGGAAGGTCAGCATTGGTACGTGCTGTTGAACATATACCCATAGGTACTGAGGTAAGTATTTTATTTTTAAATTTTAAGTCAATTATAATTTGCAATATTTAGTTCATTGGTTTGTAGAGCAAGAAATGGAAATTTTAGTATTATTTAAATAAACTTAAAAAAGATTGGGCAGAATATTGGGATTTTAACCATTTTGTTTCACAAGTCCTGTCTTGTAGCCTTTTATGTATTTCTATATGCTTAGCTTCATATATTTTCTGTATGTCTCATCTCATTGTTCTCTAAGTCATGTTCACTTTTTACTGGATTTTTTTTTGGATAACTAAATTTAGACTGTAGAGGATGTAAATGGAAGCCAAACTATTGGAGGCACCACTGGTATTTCTACTAATCCATTGAAAATTTAAGATATGTGGCTTTTCTATGTTAATTAATGCCAAAAAGCAAAACTCATGCAGCCGTTTTGTTGAGGAAAAGTAGACACCTAGGTAATTTAGCATTTCAAGATTTCCATGTAAGTGTGGTATGAATAAGATGGTTTGAAAGATACAAAACGAATTGGTACATTTAATTAAGAAGTGGATGTTTTTATTAATAAATGATAGATTCAAATGGTTAATTATGATTTAGAGGGTGTAAAACCAATTTTGGTTGATTCAACCTACATGAGTAAAGTCAAAATTGTCGTCAAACTTTAAATACCACTTTTGACCCCAAATCCCAATTCTATTGTTGAATCACCTTTGGCCTGTTTGAACATTAGACAACTTTGCCTTGACACTGCTTCCTGTTTTAATTTGTTACATTTACCACTATTTATCCTGTACAGAACTGACTGCTACTTAACTTTGTAGTTCATAATTGTTTCCAAAGTGATGCAGCTGTTTCCTATTTACTTCTCAATTCTGTTGTGACTTTTTGTTTTTATCTTAGAAACTTTTTGGTTGGGCAGATATCATCTCATATCCACTAGATGATGAGTGTCAATTTAAAATTATTTGAAGATGTAGCGTAATATCTTCATTCTTTTCCAGATCATGTTCAATACAATTTTCTGTATGTTTAAAGGTACTGATAAGTTATATAGAGACTGCTGGAAGCACAATGACTCGACAGAAGGCTCTCAAAGAACAGTACCTATTCACTTGTACATGTCCCCGCTGTTCTAAATTGGTACTTGCTATATAACTTAATCTGGGATATAGTTTTTTTAGGCTTTCATGACTTATTATATTTCCATAAAATTTATATGCTTTCATTAGCTAATTCAGTCACGTTAGTTTTGAAGGGTCAGAATGATGATACACAAGAAAGTGCAATTTTAGAAGGATATAGATGCAAAAGTGATAAATGTGGTGGTTTCTTGCTTCACACAACTGGTAGGTGACCTATGGCTGTAATAAATGTTCAAGTAGCTGGAGGGGAATGTTATAATGTTTTATACTGGCTATTGTTTTTGAAGTCTGATGGTACATTGTTGATCCTCCCCTTTATGAACAAGACTGAGATCACAGATAGACAACCTGCATGGTGCTTTTATGTCTTTCTTATCAATGACCTTGTTTTGTTTTTTACCCGCTAAAATTGAAGATGGGAAAGGATTTCAATGCCAAGGTTGTCAACTAGTTATGGGCAAGGAGGAGGTAAAGGAAACTATAACTGAAATTGAATTGCTATCTGAAGAAGCAGCTTCTAAGTCTTCTTTCTCTTGCGGTATTCTTTAATGCTTCTATCAAAATATATATAATTGCAGTAGCTATTGCCTAAAATTTTCTCCTTTTGTATTCGAATCTTCTTTTCTTTCTCTCCCTTGTGATGATGACCTTGATCCATGTGCACGTAAAAAGGATTCATAGTTAATGTCTGTGAAGTCTAATCCTTGACTATATTTAGGTTATCAAGAAGTTATTTCCATATATAAAAAGATTGAGAAACTGCAAACAGAACTATATCATCCTTTCTCAGTTAGTTTGATGCAAACTCGTGAGAAGATTTTGAAGGTGAGCTCCTCCTTGTTCCTTTATTAATTTTTCTTGCTCGATGATATCAATTATCAATCAAGCTCAACCTTACCATACATGCTTTAATTAGCACAATTCTTATGGAGATTTGTTCAGTAAATGCAGATCTTATTTGTGACTTTTCAGTACAAACAAATTCTCATGCTCGTGTGGTCACTAAATTATATTACATACTAGTTAATTAATATGGATTGATATGATTTATATTGTGTTTTGGATGATCTTGCAAATAGTATACAACAGGTCTTTATGACAAAAGGAGCCTGCCTCCTTCATGTGTATCCAAAGTTTGCATAACTGATCTACTTGTTTCTTTTTATTAGTAATTATTAATTAAAACTATGCCTGTCTTCTGCTATTTTTTTTTTTATCTTTGCATAAGGAGCATGTTTCCACAAGTCCATTGAAGCAATACTTTATGTTTGAACTTCGGATAATAGATCTAAAAATTAGATAGCTTTTCGTTTGCAGTCATTAATGGAGCTGGAACACTGGACAGAAGCTTTAGCATATTGCAAATTGACCATTCCATTCTATGAAAGTATGTTATATTGAACTTGGTGGATTCATAGTAAATGACATAATAATGAGATTCTATAGCACTGATTTTTTCAGTAGTTTCTGTTGTTTTGAAAGTTATATATGTTGCTCTTCAATTTTTTGTTTCCATTTTATTTTTTTGCATTTATTCCTTGTTGAATGAAAAGGAAAAGAATATTCTTACTTTTTGTTAACAATAGTGACACAAGGTACTCTGGAAGCAAAGCAGATAAAATCAAGGTTGTAATTTTAGGTGTTAACTAAATACCCTAGAACATTTCAATTCCAGTCATCAAGGTTGTACACATTGTGATGAAATTTACACTGATAGGGACAATAATAATGGGGCTAGACAAAATATTCACTTTGCTTAGACTGCTAAAACTTAACATTCATGTTCTCTTTGAAGAAAAGTTCATAATATATTGCTAATAGTTATATCCATTTCCTGGTCAATTACTTTACTGCAGAAGTGTATCCATCTATTCACCCTCTGCTTGGCTTGCAGTATTATACTTGTGGAAAACTAGAATGGTAAGCATCTTTATATCTGTTTAACTAAGGGTTTTTGTTAAATTCTTTTCCTTAGTGCAACCATTTATGGGGACATAAAAATCATGTTTTCTTGTGTAAATAACATAGAAATGTCTCTATATATGCATCACATGTTAGTTTTGTCAAAATTGATACTTAGGTCGGGGATCAAAAGATTGTAACACAAATCGTAAGGCTCTTCTAAAAATGTAAAACTATACTTAAACATATACATATGCATACAAAAAGATAAGGAAAATAACCTCCGAATCACATCAAAGAATTGAAAAGTGAAAATTTATGAGCTTATGAACACAACACAGCCCATAATTGCCACATAATATAGAACATAAGGTTTTTGTGAGAAATATAAGTTCATAACAAAGCACTATAAAGTCTAATTCTTTGAAACACTAGAAAATAATTCAAGTGTCCAACTCTTCTAGACGGCTAGTCTGCTATACCCTGCATTTGACCCCAGTCAGGATGGTCATTTAAAGTAACTAAATTATAAAATAGTACAAAAAGACATTTATACAATTTTGTTTTAACAAAATATTTTTTCGAGAATTATAATTTTCATTTCTTTATTACTTTTAAGTAATAATTTCTTTAAAGGTGAAATATTTTATTAAAAGTTAAAAGTTGTGAATAAGTGTAATTAAAGAGTCTAAGAGTAGCATAAAAATTAAGAAAAAAAGAAAAGAAATGTAGGTAAGGATAAAGAAAGGTATAAGCTAAAAAGGAAAAGAAATGTATTGTTGATGTTGTTGTTTGAGCTTTGAAATAGGTATTTGGGAGAGATAGAGGAAGGTGTTAAATCACTGACGAAGGCGGTGGATATACTACGGATTACTCATGGCACAAATACACCTTTCATGAAGGATCTCTTGATGAAGTTGGAAGAAGCCCGTGCTGAAGCCTCTTACAAATTCTCCTCCGTAGACAGCTAGAATAACAACTTGCTGCTGCTGCTGCTGTTTGTACAAGCTACTCATTGAAACCGAATCTGTTAGAGACATGGTTGGCTTGCTTTCTCATATTCTCGGGAGCCGTAACACATTTCAATATTAACATTCAGCAGAAGGAAAATTTTGCACTGTTTACCTTTTAATGGAATGTTAAATTTATGTGTGTTTGTGTTGAGATGGGGGGGAGTTTGCTGCTCCTTTTGTGTGTTGCAGTTTATTTTTATCATTTGGAGAATCATATCGAATCTTCCACTCCCCCTTTCCCCCCATGTGCATTCCCCTATAGCACCAAGAAATGTTTTTAAACATGAAAAGATGTGGACTGTTTTTTTTTTAAATCTTGATGCATAATTTGCTTATTTGAAGACTTTTGTTAATTGATTCACTGCCGCACATTTTAACCCACTCTGAATTATAATATATAGTGGGCTGGTAAAGGTGAATGATAACAGTGATAGCGTGAGTTCTGTAATATGAGAAGGCAGTGATAGGACTGTTTCTTCCTGCACCTCCATAGGTTCTACATAACGTGAAAATACCTTTTTATTCTTGTGCTATTTTCATAGATTAATTTTTGAATTATGTAATCTGAAAATACATTTGAAAAAAAGACTTCTGGAATATGTAATCCAGAAACTAAAAGACTTTTGGATTTTGAAAAAAAAATAATTCAGATTATGTAATTCGAAATATTATAGATGGGTATTTTTACAAATATAAAAATTTATGGAGGTGAGAAAATAATACATGGAGGTAGAGGAAGAAACAGTCCTATCACTGCGTGTAAGAAAAAGCAATTTTAGTAAAAAAAATAGTTTTATTAATTTTGTTTGAACTTCAAAAATAAGTAAAGTAATTAGGCATGTATTTGATGTGTATTTATTAAAACAAAATTAATGTTAACATGTAATTAATTTTTAAAGGAATTTATCTTTTACTTTTTATTTTGTAAATTTAAGATTGTTAGTAGTTTAAGGTTAACTGAATATTAATATGTTAATTTTTTCTTTAAATGAAAAATATAATAATTATTAAAGACCAAACAACTGTTCAATTAATTACTAAAAAGTTCAATCAAAACTAATAAAATCAAAATTGTAGAACTAAAACTATTAATTTTTCTTTTTATCATATTAAATATAAAGTATATCAATATTTATTTTACAGATTATTTACCCATTTTATTTTCCTATTTTCACAGAGGTAATCTTTGGCCTGTCACCTCAACTTTTAACAGCTTTTCTAACTAACAGGTAAAAGGCAATAAAAAAAGTTAAGAGACAAGAAAAGAAGCATCAAGATTATTAAAATATTGATATTTAAGCCCATTTCCTGTTAGCAGCAACAACAAATTGGGAAGGTGGTGGGAAAAATAAGATGTTTATTCCCTTTCGAAAAACCCTATTAACCTTCCATATTTTAAAAATCCAATTCGACAAGTTCCATTTATTGATTTTTTTTCCAACTTCACTTGTAGCACCAATAAATGTTTTTAACAAAAATCTATACTCAATTCATTAATTTGGTGCTTCTGTAACATTTCACAAAATTTATACAAGACTTGTCCTAAATTCACTTGCTACACACTTTAACCCACTGAATAATAGGAAATACATACTAAGCAACCTAGAAGACTGCATTTACTAAAATTACATCAGCGAATGACTCTTCACACCTGGCACTTTGGGACGGAAGATACGAGGAAAGAGAGAAAACAATAAATGAGGTGAATGATGTTAAAAATATACGAGATGGGGGTGTAAGGTGAGAAGAAAAATAGAGTATAGGAAATCTGGGATTGGAGAAAATATAACGAAAGGACCAAAAGATTTGAACACCCCACTGACCGTCTCACTAGCTTCTCTCATCACCTACTTGCTTCCAGTATTTCTCAAACGTTCATGCAGCTGAATACATAGATCTGACATTTGGGACAGCAGTTTTAGTTGTTGATCTCGTGAAT